>NC_135967.1:4414805-4714805 GCF_053455715.1 Rhinoraja longicauda | reverse complement strand
CACAGATTGTTTACCCTCCTCCCATCTGGGAGGCGCTACAGGTCTCTCCGTTCCCGGACCTGCAGGTTCAGGAACAGCTTCTTTCCTGCGGTCGTTACCTTACTTAACTCTGCGCTTCGGTGATTGCTGCCATCCCCCACCCCCCCTCGGGCACTCCTCCCATCAGTGACTGATCTCGCTCACCGGAATTTCCACTACCGCTACTGTGCATATATGTATATATTATATGTTTTACTATTCCATCGCATGCACTCTGGTTAAGATGCTAACTGCATTTCGTTGTCTCTGTACTTGTACACTGCACAATGACAATAAAGTTTGTATTGTATTGTATTGTATTGTAGTTGAGGCAGGGACTATCCCAACATTTAAGAAGCAATTAGACAGGTACATTGATAGGACAGGTTTAGAGGTAAATGCAGGCAAATGGGACTAGTGTAGATGGGACATGTTGTTCAGTGTGGGCAAGTTGGGCCGAAGGGCCTGTTTCCACACTGTATGACTCTATGACTCTATGACTTAGTTAGTATGACCTGCCACATACAACGCCATGCTGACTGTCCCTGAGTAGCCTATTCTCATCCAAATGGGAGTAAATCCTATCCTGAAGAATACGTTTCGGTAATTTTCCTATCACTGATTTTTTTGTTTTAGTTTAGTTTAGTTCAGAGATACAGTGTGGAAATAGGCCCTTCGGCCCACTGAGTCTGTGCCAACCAGTGATTCCCGCGTATTAACACTATCCTACACCACTAGGGACAATTTACAATTTTACCAAGCCAATTAACCTACAAACCTGTACGTCTTAGAAGTGTGGGAGAAATCAGGAGCACCCGGAGAGAACCCACGCAGGTCACGGCGAGAACGTACAAAATCCATACAGATAGCACCCATATTAAGGATCGAACCTAAGTCTGTAGCGCTGTAAGGCAGTAACTCAACTGCTGTGCCAGTGTGCCACCCCTAATGTGATTTGAGGCTCATAAACCTGTAATTCCCTGGATTCTCTCCACTTCCCTTAAACTACTCTCCAGTCCTCTGGGACCTCCTCTGTGACTGGAAAAGATGCAACAATCTTTGCCCAGGCTCCTGCAATCTCCCCTCCCTCATAACTCAGTCCTCGGGATTAATCCACCTTAATGGTCCTAAAGAGCCACAACACCATCTCCTTTTAGATTTCAATCTGGCCTTGCGTATTTGCACTGTAGGTCCCAGCCAATACTGGGGAAGGTAAAGTCACGCACTACGACAAGCTTGTAGATTTTGTATCATTCGGCAATCTTTCTCCATATCTGTTCCTTTATCTCCTGCTGGCTATTGGGGACTGGCTGTGGGAGAGGTGATTGCACCTCTCTTATTTTTTAGCTTCATCCATATTGCCTCAGTGGACGAAGCATCCACCTTGATCTCACTGTCCCACATATCCTTCTCCTTGGTGAATACATATGCAACTTATTAATTTAGTACTTCACCTGTATCCTCTGACTCCAAGTAAAAATTCCCCTATTGATCCTTGTGTGGCCCTACCTTCTCCCTGGTCCCCCCCCCCCTCTTGGTTTAGATGTACGGATAAAAACCCATAGACCTTTCTTCAATCCAAATTGCCAAAGCCCTTTCACACTCCCTTTTTGCCCTTTTAATCGGACTTGCTTTATATTCCTGAAATGTCCTGTCTGATTTCATCTTCTTAAACCTTGCATGCACTTCCTTTATCGCTTGTTGCAGGATACTCCATCCCTGACCTGCTGGGAACCACAGCTATTGCTGGTGGTCTCGGTTGAGTTTTGGCCAAGGTTGATACCAGGAACAGTAATGATGAAGCTTGTTGATGCTGGTTCACAAACAAAAAGCACCAGGTGATGGAGTAACAGCATGTCAGGCAGGCTCTCTGGAGGACATGGATAGGTGACGTTTTGGGTTGGGACTGATCGCAGTGTGGGTGGGGGTGGGGTGGGGGGTGTGGGGGGATGCTGCAAAAGAGCTGGGGGTAGGACAAACCCTGGCAAGTGATAGGTGGATAGAGTTAAGTGAGTTTTTGATTGGCAGATGAGTGGGCAAAGGTTAAAGAGAAAAAGGAAACAAAAATATATAAAATGAGGACAGAAGAGGAGTGAAACGTGAAACCGGAGGAGGAGATATAGGTGGGAGGGGACGGTGGGAAGGATAACTAGTTTACTTCAGATTCACAGAGATTTTGTTCAAACTCATATCACCTCTGCAATTCAACTATAGTGGTCCATGTTTGGACCAAGGCTGTGATGGGGTCTGGAGCTGAGTGTCCTTGTGAGAAATGTCTAGGGTAGCTGGTTAGACTATAGCTGAAAAGTACCATTGTCTAACACCTTTATGACATAAATGTAACTGAACATGTTGGTCAGGTCTTGCTGCATTGAAACATGACTGTCACATTTGCTGTGAATGAAGGATAACATTGTGGATCACCAATGAATATCCCTACCTCTGGTGCTTATGTTGGAAAGAAGGTCATTGATGGTCAGGCAAAGGACATTGCTCCTAGGCCAGACACCTGCAGTGATTATCATTATGGTCAGAGAAGGCCAATATGGTCAGAACAAAATGGCATGGGTCAGGTTTAAACAGTTCGGATTAAGCGAATCCCTTGAGGATCTAGGAAATGCAGGTATTTACTTAAGAATAGGATTTTCATCATGTATGGTAAGTCCCTGCGGCGTGTTGGAGGACAGAGAGACCAGAAAATAGAAGTGCATAGTTTCTTGAATGTGGCATCACAGGCAGGCTTCTCATAGATCCTCATAGAGGTGCTAGATGCCTACATTAGTAAGCAGAATAACATTGGGTTAATTGGTGAATGGCATGAGCAAGATCAGCAATCTGAAAGACCCTGTGGGCCATGACAGGTATGCTCCTGTTCTGCCTCCTGTTGTTATATCAAGGATACCCATCACTCCCAAATGCATTTTAAAACCAACAAGCAATGGAAATTTTCATTTTAAATTCCCTTTGCACTCTCAGTAAATCTAACACCTCACAGCAGTTTTGCCAGTACTTCTTTAGTTGTGACAATATTAGTAACAGAGGTTAGGATACTGGTTCTCAAAATATATTTGTCAGACTATTTTTATTTACTTTGGTGACATTTGTTAGTGCAACCCATTTTAGTGCTATATTTCATTCGCCATTCTTATTTACACTTTTATATTTTGAGTACTTTTCAGTAATTATGTTAACTTGCTGCCTTTATGATCTTGATAACGCTGAAGATTGCTTGATAGAGGATTGTGTCAGAAAGCTTTTTGTGATTGTTGTCTCCTTTTCAGTACAAAGTGTTGCACCCAGCATATTTCTGGCAATTAATTAAATTATTCACCTATATGAGAGTGTAAACGGCCATCGTTTTCCAACCAAGTAATGTGTCATTACTCCCAGGATAAGATATGTCCTGCAAAGGAAAATATGTCACTCAATTAATTAATTATCACAGGTGCACGGGATGCCTGCTTCTGACATTGCTGCACACAAACGATAATTTGTAAACGGTGTCACAAATGTCCTCCATAACCCACACAGCAGATGTGTTGCAAAGTATTCAATCTGTCATGGTGCAACTGTTTTTGCAATCATTCAAGTGCCACGTACCAGAAACGTTTTCCTAGGATTATATCCCCATAGTTCCTGGGACACTTGGTCAATTCAATGTCGGCCTCTCTCACCAGCGAGAACAAATATAGGATATTGTAATTATAAGGATCCGCACGTGCCTCCGAAAATCCACGCGTACGGTAGAATAGATTCGTAGCTGCACTCATTATTCACCAAGTCCACACAATTAAGAGGAGGTTATACAATATCTGGATGAAGTCAAAGAATTCTGAAGTGCATAATGGCACTTGATCTTGTGACCATAATGCACACCATCTATGAAATGCACTGCAGGAATTTATTAAGGTTTCTTTCACAGGTTTATTAAGGTTTATTAAGGTTTCTTTAACACCCTATATCATATCATATCATATATATACAGCCGGAAACAGGCCTTTTCGGCCCTCCAAGTCCGTGCCGCCCAGCGATCCCCGTACATTAACACTATCCTACACCCACTAGGGACAATTTTTTACATTTACCCAGCCAATTAACCTACATACCTGTACGTCTATCTTTGCCATCGAGATGGATACGAGCAGAAGCACTGCCACCACTTGCAAGTTTCAGTTTCAAGTCGCACACTATCCTGACTTAAAAGCATGCTGTTTATCCTCCATGTGTAAATGCCCAACAGCAATAGAGGAGTTAATTCCCAAGTTCAAGATGGCACACCTTCTGTTTAAGGACTGAGTTACTAACAATATGATTGATAGGAGTCAACAGGAAATTATGTTGACATGAAAGATGTTTTCAAGAGAGAGTTAGATTTAGCTCTTAGGGCTAAAGGAATCAAGGGATATGGGGATAAAGCAGGAACGAGGTACTGATTTTAGATGATCAGCCATGATCATATTGAATGGCTCGAAGAGCCGAATGGCCTACTCCTACATCTATTTTTCTATGTTCTATGTTTTCTATTATGACAGGGAAGTCATGTTCGATTAATCTCTTGACGATCTTTCAGAATGCCTGTATTAGGATGGATGAGTGCGAAACAATGGTGTATTTGGAAGTTCAGAAGGCTTTTGTTGAGGTTCCACCTAGGTGAACCAGGACTGAGCCTCTGGGACAATTCCGAGATCGTCAGAGACCGCCAGTGATGGTGAGGGACAGTGCCCCCATGTGGTCCTAGACTTTCTGACCAATGCAAATAAAATAAATCGTGTCACTTCATCCGACTACGAGTGTCGGCGCGGTCTCTGCCAAACGTGGTGTGGTCCCCGGCCCCACAAAGATTGCCCACTTCCATTACCAAAAATGATGAGGGATTGGAAAATAGTTACATCCAAAGAGTTCTGGTTGTCTTTTAGTTCTGGGTGGATTTGAGTACAAGAGTGAGAGCAAGATAGCTTGCTACAATCATGGATGGCCTTGATGGGACCATACCTGGAGATGGAGACACAAGACACTGCAGCTGCTGGAATATGGAGCAAATAAATGAACTGCTGGAGGACCTGGTTGACTTGGGGTCCCATAGTCTCCACCTGACACGTCGACGATCTCTTTGCGTCCAGAGATGCTGCCTGACCTGCTGAGTTCCTCCAGTAGCTCGTTTTTACTCACAGAGATTGGATTCATTACTTAAAAATGGATAAACTTGCTGCAGAGAGAGCGCAGAAAATCTTCACCCGATTGTTTCTTGGGATGGTGAGTTTGTTGTCTCAGGAGAGATTGACGAAGCTAGACCTTTGTTCTCTAGAGTTTACAGCATGAGAGGTGGCTTTGGTAAAACTTACAACATTTTTAGAAAGTTTGACAGGGTAGAGGGTAGGGCAGAGAGATTGTCAGGCAGAATGAATGTTTTTGTTGGCTAAGCATTCGAGATTGAGGGATAGACACAAAATGCTGGAGTAACTCAGCGGGACAGGCAGCATCTCTTGAGAGAAGGAATGGGCGACGTTTCGGGTCGAGACCCATCCTCAGATTGAGGGATCGCAGTTCTCAAAATCAAGGGTAAGCCATTTAAGAACTGAAATGAGCAAAACTTTCTTCACTCAAATAGTGTTGAATCTTTGGAATGTTCTGTTCCAGGGGGGATATGGAGGCCAAGTCCTTAATTATGTTCAACAAAAGCTGATAAATGACAGGATATTAAAAGAATCAAGAATTTTGAGGAATACGGAATTTGAGGTTGATCTGCCATAATCTTGTTGAATGATGGAGTGAGCTTGAGAAGATGAATGCCTCTTCTTGTTCCTACATCTCATGTTCCCATATAATAAATTTTAAAAATAAAGTGCTATTTAGATAAAATATTATCTTGTTTTGTTTTACTTTCCCTGATATAAGGATCTAAATATTGGTGCATTGTCATGGTGACACTGGCCAAACTCATTCCTGATCTCAGTTGGTCTCCACACCTGCATGCATCAGCTAAGTCATTCAACAGGGTTCAAAAGTAGGAACTGGTGGATGATAATGGTTAACACACCCCAAGATGCAAGTTAAATAATGATTTCTGCTAAGACTGCTCATTCTGCACAGATACTTGTTGTAAATGATAAGCAGACATGATGGAAAAATTCTAGGCATTCATCTGAAATAAACTATCCCTGAGGATTGGCAGACGGCAGATAAGTTATAGTAGTTGGTCTAGAGATATATTACTTCAAGGGATTTAAGCTGAGCAGATGCCATTCGGAATTGAGATGGGGAATTTGTGAGGTAATAGGTTGTCACCCAGAATCCTGTCAGAATCCAATTACAGTAAACTTGGACGTCAGTCAATCAGTAAAAAAATGTTCATATTTTCATTGGAGAACATGTCACTCATAGGTTCTCAAATTGGTATCTAACGGTACCCAACATTCCTCAATACCTCTGGCTGCCTCTGAACTACATTCTCAGTTACTTGAGAAACTACAACAACAAAAAACATTCCCAAGAGTTATAATTTTTTCCATATTGAACCAAACTTTTGTGACCAAGAAACTGGAAGTAATGATCTAAACTTGTGCATTTTAGTTCAATACTTGAATGGTGCACCAACTATTATGTTGGGTCCTGTGCTGCCCACACCAAGTTAGGCTCAGTGAAGGTCGATTTCCTGGGCATGGGAAAGATTTAAGAGCAGCGCGTTATTTAGTATGATGTTCTTTTTAACGTAAACACGTTATGTGAAAATACTAGGAAAATTATACTTTAATTAAATGATAATGGCAATGATTTTTTGGGAAAATTTACAAATGGTGGCAAAGGACTTGTGAAAGGCTGATATCCAGTGTCTTCTGTAATTCTTCCATTGCCAGCATGTCTCTGTCCTCTTTCTATGTATTCAATACCCTGGCCAGATCAAGTGCCTATTTGGAACTTTCAGACAAGGAGAATATTTTATAGTCCCAAAATTAATTTTCATAGATCAGTCTCAGCTGTCTGCATGTTCATAATGGTCCTCATCTCTTTTGAAACATGTCCAGTCATATCAAAAACGAAAGATAAAGTCACCATAAACTTATTTCACAGTTGTCCATTATGAAGCCCTGTGAGACTTTGCTTGAACTAATAAAATTGGCATTTCCTTCCATTATGAATTCAGAGAAACTGAGATTGATCACAAATTTAAAAAAAGTTAGCACTGGTGACTTTGCACACCATTTTCCTGCCTGGCTGTTTTTCATCGATGGCATGGTGGCACAGAGGTAGAGTTGGTGTCTTACAGCACCAGTGATCCAGGTTCGATCCTGACTACGGGTGCTGTTTGTACGGAGTTCAAGGTTTCAAGGTCAGTTTATTGTCACAGGTACCAGTTAAGCTACAGTGAAATTTGAGTTACCATACAGCCATACTAAGTGAAAAGCAACAAGACACACAGCCACATAAAATTTAACATAAACATCCACCAATGTGGATTCCACATTCCTCACTGTGATGGAAGGCAATAAATTTCAATCTGCTTCCTCTTTGTTCTCCCACGGTCAGGGCAGTCAAACCATCTGCAGTCGAGGCGATCAAAGCCGATGATCAAAGCCCTCATCAGGGTGATCGAAACTCCCGCGTCGGGCCGGTTGAGACATTCTCCACGTCATAGAGCTCCCGAATCAGCCTCTTCTTACCAGAGACCGCGGGCTTCACGATGTTAAAGTCCACAGGCCCCACGGTTGGAACTTCGATCTCCGGCAAAGGGATCGCAAGCTCCACATGTTAAAGTCCCACGGACTCCCGCGGCGTGGAGCGCCAGGCCGGTCTCCAGGAAAGGCCGCCAACTCCACGATGTTAGGCCGCAGTGGGGACGGAGACACGATACGGGAAAAAATCGCATCTCCGTCGAGGTAGAGATTGAAAAAAAGTTTCCCAAACCCCCCACCCCCCACATAAAACAAACAAAGGAACACTAAAACATACTTTTAATACTTATTAAAAATAACAAAAAGGAAGAAAGCACAGGCGGACTGTTGGCGAGGCAGCCATTGCTGACAGTTCTCCCCATGACCATGTGGGTTTTCTCCGAGATCTTTGGTTTCCTCCCACACTCCAAAGACATGTAGGTTAATTGCCTAGGTATAAATGTAAATCATCCCTGGTGTGTAGGATTGTGTTAATATGCGGGGATCATCGGTCGGTGCGGACTAGGAGTCAAATCAAGTCAAGTCATGTCAATTTTATTTGTATAGCACATTTTAAAACAACCCACGTTGAACAAAGTGCCGTACATCAGTTCAGGTACTAAGAATGAACATACAATGGCACACAAACATAACAGCACATACATAAACAGTTCACAGCGCCCCCTCAGAGGACCTCAAACGCTAGGGAGTAGAAATAGGTTTTGAGCCTGGACTTAAAGGAGTCGATGGAGGGGGCAGTTCTGATGGGGAGAGGGATGCTGTTCCACAGTCTAGGAGCTGCAACCGCAAAAGCGCGGTCACCCCTGAGCTTAAGCCTAGACCGCGGGATAGTCAGTAGCCCCAAGTCGGCCGACCTGAGGGACCAGGAGATAGAGTGGTGCGTTAGAAGATTTTTGATATAGGTGGGGGGCAACCACCGTTTAGGTGGGCCAAAGGGCCTGTTTCCGCACTGTATCTCCAAACTAAACTAAACTTAAATCAAAGAAGTACAATATGATGCTCAGTGTGAAAAGGACTTGCAGATCCCTACCTCTGTATTCAAGAGAGAGCTAGATAGAGCATTCAAGAGAGAGCTAGATAGAGCTCAAGGATAACGGAGTCAGGGGGTATGGGGAGAAGGCAGGAAGGGGGTACTGATTGAGAATGATCAGCCATGATCACATTGAATGGCGGTGCTGGCTCAAAGGGCCGAATGGCCTCCTCCTGCACCTATTGTCTATTGTCTATTGTCTGTTTTTTTGTGGATTAATTGCATCTCTCTGCATTAGAACAGGAGGGAATCTGTCCCCCTATGCCAGTTCTTGTGCCAGAACTCATATTAAATGACCCCTACAAAGGAAAAATATGAATCTCAATCAACAGCTGAGGAAAGATCTTTTACCCATCAACAAATATTTATTGATTTCCAGCTTTTAGATTGAAAACGCATCATAACATCACCTTGAATATTTGACATCACATCACAACTACTCTGTTATTTCTGAAAACGTTCTTTATATACACAAAATGAGGACATTAATGATCCAGAAATAAAGTAAATTCTGCAAAGTAGGATATAATTATATGCCCAATTGCTTGCAGGACATTTGCAATGTTTCTGATGACACCATTCTCATGTTTGAATTGCTGTCAGCTCTGAGTGATCTTGACGAAATAGAGTTGGTGATCTATTTCCCATCAAATACAGCTTGGGCAGCTTACAGCCCAGTGGTATGAATATTGATTTCTCTCACTTCAGGTGCCCTGGTATTCCCTCTCTCTCTCTATCCCTCCCCCACCCAAGTCGCACTAGCTTCTCGTTTTCACCCTACAAACAACTAACCGTTTCCTTTATCATTGTTACTTTTTTGCATATCTTTTATTCATTGTTCTTTGTCTCTCCACCTCATTGCCTATGTCTCTCGTTTCCTTTATCCCTAACCAGTCTGAAGAAGGGTCTCGCCCGAATCGTCACCATTCCTTCTCTCCAGAGATGCTGCCTGTCCCGCTGAGTTACTCCAGCTTTTTGTGTCTATCTACAGCTTGGTCAATATTGTTTCGGGAAAAATACTGGCTAGTGTGATATGTAAACACCTAATTCCACAAAACTGTGGGCTGAGGCTATTGACACGTATCTTGCCTGTTCAATCCCTTTGACTCTTTGTTAACGCACCTGTCTCTCACTGATCTAAGGACAACATCACTCAATGGGAAGGAAATTTACTCTCAAGGCGTTGATCACAATGCTTCTGACTTAAACATTAAAAATATGCACTTGCCTATAATGACACAGTTCTCAATATCTTTTGTGAAATTTAATATCCTCTGCTTTCTTTAGACAATAGATAATAGGTGCAGGAGTATGCCATTCGACCCTTCGAGCCAGCACCACCATTCAATGTGATCATGGCTGATCTTTTTCTCTTTCTCCTCCTGAGACATCTAGATGCCATTGGTGGGAGAAAATACCTAAAAATATCTGGAACGTTACACCCAATTATTGTATAGTCATTTGGGTGATAAATTTACCCCATATATTTCCCACCTTCCTGGGATCAAAACATTGACAACCATGACAACAGGTACATTTAAACACTCTCTAGTTCTCTCCTACATGGTTTTGGATCATTTACATCAAGCTGAGCCACTGCATAATTTTTGGGTAGCTGAATTAGTTTAAGAAGTCAATTGGTTCAACTGTTGTGCAACCAAGCACATGGAAAAAATTGTGCGCAAAAGCTGCTTTTGTACTGAGACCCGATTTTCAGAGGAGACTTCAATACTTGAAATAATCTGAAAATGAGATGGCTACAGAAATCACCCACTTACATAACCTGCTCAAGACAATAAGCATGAGTTATTGCAGAATCATATATTTCTAAATTGGAGCACTTTGTGGTGAAAGAATGGATTGCTGACACGCCAAGGTTTGCGTAGTTCGTGCCTCTCATCAACATTTCAACTTAACATATTTCTTCGGGTCAAGGATATGTTAACGGCATTGAGTGCAATTTTCTTGGGATTTCGTGCTGCCTTAAGACATCAGAAGTTACAAGTTCAAAAACTAATTATGCAATTAGATAGCATATGTAATAGAAATATGTTAGTTGTGTGGAAATGGGAGTAAACTCTTGGTATCTGGAGAATAACTGTGGGAAAGCATGCCATTGTCTAAATCAATTACAAAATCTCTAGGTTTGCTTTCCCACAAGCTAGGAAAAAACACTCTGGAGACATTTTGAGGTCTGGCAGAAATGTGACATTTGTAGATTCCTATACGAACAGACTAAAACTAATATTTCTGTGACATGAGGAACTCTCTGGAAAATTTTGTAAATTATATAAATACCAATCTACAAAATGGCAAAAAGGTGATAATTCAATAAAATACACAAATTAAAAACAGTCCAACATAAACTCACAGCAATAAATCACTGATTTTCACTCCATGAATACATTTTATTTTTTTAATGTCACGTAGTTTTCCAGAATGTGCAGTGATTATACAATCTATATAATGTTCTTCAAAGCTGGAACTCAATGGTATTCAAATATATGACAATATTTACTTTACTCTGGAAATTCTGCAGGACCTACTCTTGTGAAGACTTAATCTACAGTTATAAAGAATTTTCCATTTAGTGCATTCTGATGCCGTGATTAAAAATTACAAATTTTGAGCCTTTTAGTTTCAAGCGTTTTTCTCCCTCGTCATTTTTTCTCTCTTTTCAAACCGGGTTGCTCAGATCTCTGAAAAATCTTCTTAGCGTTTCATCACTTATTACATTTCTCTGACCAAACTAAATAAAGGCATAAATTCCACAGTCATACAATAGAGAAACAGGCCCTTTGGCCAACTCAAACATGCCAACCAGGATGCGCCGTTGAAGCTTGTCACGTTTCTTGTGTTTGGCCCATATCTCACTAAACCTTTCTCACCCACCCGAAGGTCTTTTAAATGTTGTTATTGTATCTGCCTCAACTACTGTATATGGCAGTTGGTTCCATATACCCTCCACCCTCTGAGTGAAAAGGATGCCCCTCAGGTTCCTATTAAATCTTTCCCCTCTCAATTAAAGCCATGCCCTGATTCCTCTATTCCAGGAAAAAAAGACTGTGCATTTATTCTATCTGTTCCTCTCTTGATTTTATACACCAACATAAGATTAACCCTCATCCTTCTGCGCTCCTAGCCTGCCCAATCTCTCCCTATAGCTCAGGCCCTCAGGTCCTGGCAACATCCTTGTAACTATTCCCTACACACACCTTTCAGTTGAATGGCATCTTTCTTAAAGCAGAGTGACCAAAACAGACACAATACTTCAAGTGTGGTGTCACTTATGTCTTGTACAATTGTAACATAATGTCCCAGTTTTGATACTCAATTCCATTACTGTTGAAGTCCAGCAGGCCAAAAGTCTTCTTCAACCCCTCCCTCACTCCCCCCCCCCCCCCCCCCCCCTTCCCTCCACCTCACCCCATCTACTTGTGATGTTACTTTCAGGGGACTATGTACTTGTATGCCTAGATCCTCTGCTCTGCAACAGTCTCCGGGGCCCTACTGTTCACTGTGAAGTTGTTAAATCAAGTTCTTTACCTTCAGTCTGAATAATCACACGTAATACTGGATGAGCACATCAGATTTATTCCACAGTGGGTTCTTCCCATGAGGATCTCCAGGCACAATACTAGTGTCTCAACTCAACTCAGGGGAGGGGAAGAACAACTTCTCCACGATTGTTTACTTTTTTATACAGAAAGGAAAAAGGGGTGTAACAGATAAAATTAAGGACCAATTACAAATCTAATACAATTCCCATGGTTACAGAGAAAACAAAATCATTAATACAGGTCACATGCTCAGAAACCAAACCATTAATAAAGTTATTGCTCTGGTTTGACTTCCTAAAATGCAGCACCTCACACTTATCTGAGTTAAACTCCATCAGCCATTCCTTGGCTCACTTACCCAGCTGATCAAGATCCCATTGTAATTATTGATAACCATCTTATCAAGTCTATACTACCCATTTTAGTGCCTTGTGCATGCCTTGTACATTCTCATCCAAATCGTTCATATAGGTGACAAACAGCAATGGTCCCAGCACCAATTCCTGATACACACCACTTGTCACAAGCCTCCTGTCCGGAAAAAAATCTTCAACCACGACCCTCTGCTTCCTACCATGATACCATGAAGCCAATTCTGTATCTAGTTAGCTAGCTCTCCCTGGATCCCATAACCTTCCAGAGCGGCCTACCATGCAGAACCTTATCAAAAGCCTCGCTGGTCCCCACAGACTATATCTATAGACCTATCCTCGTTGATCTTCTTCGTTACTTTTTCAAAAAATTCAATCAAATTTAATGTAAGTCCTACACACAAACCCATGCTGACTATCCATAATCAACCGGAAAAGTTTCCGAATGCCTGCTGTGACAGTGTTCCCTCCCTCGGATGCTACTGTGATCCAAGGCCAATCCCCAGCATCACTGGTAACAATGAGCTGATATTAGATTTTCCCTCCTGAACCTCATCAGCCGACTCCCAGGCATTCCAGACAGGGGGGGAGGGGAGGGGGGGTTGGGGGGGGGGGGGGGGGGGAGATGGGAGAGGGTGAGAGAAGAAGCACTTGGCAAGCCTGAGATGCCGGTGCCTCTTCCGGCCCATGGTCAATTCTGCATATATCTCTAATCCTTCAGAATCCTCATGAGCCATGGTTTATTAAAGTTGTAAAATGCCAAAGTTCAGGATTGACGTTGTACGTTCATTCCAAGGATCTCTTTTCCTTTCATCCAGAGGAAGTTGTAATGGATATCTTTCCAATTCTTTTTTATATTTATAAAATCAACTTAGGACTTACATTTAACCTAGATGTGAAAATCAACAAAATCTGCAGATGCAGGAAATCTGAAATCAAAACGGAAAATGTGAAACACTAATCGGGCAGCATCCGTGAAAAATAAACTGTGTAAACATCTTAGGTTTAAGCTCTGTGATCAAATGAAGTATTCTGATGAAGGGTCTTTGACCTGATCCATTAGCTCTCTTTCTCCTTTAATGTTGGCATGCTGTTCTTACCATTGTACATGCTTAACATGATCACGGTTGTTCAACGGGAGGGATGGTGGGATTACATCATACCCCCTGATCCCTTTAGCCACAAGGGCCACATCTAACTCCCTCTTAAATATAGCCAATGAACTGGCCTCAACTACCTTATGTGGCAGAGAATTCCACAGACTCACCACTCTCTGTGTGAAGAAATGTTTTCTCATCTCGGTCCTAAAAGACTTCCCCCTTACCTTAAGCTGTGACCCCTGGTTCTGGACTTCCCCAACATCGGGAACAAACTTCCCGCATCTAGCCTCTCCAACCCCTTAAGAATTTTATATGTTTCAATAAGATCCCCCCTCAGTCTTCTAAATTCCAGCGAGTATAAGCCTAGTCTATCCAGTCTTTCTTCATATGAAAGTCCTGCCATCCCAGGGATCAATCTGGTGAACCTTCTCTGTACTCCCTCTAAGGCTAGAATGTCTTTCCTCAGATTAAGAGACCAAAACTGCACACAATACTCCAGGTGCGGTCTCACCAAGGCCCTGTACAACTGCAGCAGAACCTCCCTGCTCCTATACTCAAATCCTCTTGCTATAAATGCTAACATACCATTCGCTTTCTTCACCGCCTGCTGCACCTGCACGCTTGCTTTCAATGACTGGTGCACCATGACACCCAAGTCACGTTGCATCTCCCCTTTTCCTAATTGGCCACCATTCAGGTAATACTCTGCTTTCCTGTTCTTGCCGCCAAAGTGGATAACCTCACATTTATCCACATTATATTGCATCTGCCATGCATTTGCCCACTCTCCTAATCTATCCAAGTCACTCTGCAGCCTCCTAGCATCCTCCTCGCAGCTAACACTGCCACCCAGCTTCGTGTCATCCGCAAACTTAGAGATATTGCATTCAATTCCCTCGTCTAAATCATTAATATATATTGTAAATAACATTTTGGTCGAGACAAGGGTCTGAAAAAATGTCTCGACCCAAAACGTCACCTATTCCTTTTCTCCAGAGATGCTGTCTGATCCGCTGAGTTACTCCATCTTCTTGTGTCTATCTTTGGATTTCAGAAATTGACTGCTCCCTTATCTCCACTACATTCTCAAGCCCCTATCACTGACATTTTATTCCCCACACCTCCCTAACTCACTTTACAGCTTAAAATCTCACACTGGTCAAGTTTTTGATCACTTATCGTAGTATGCCAGTGTGCATCGTTGCAGTTGGTTTTGGTCGTGTGAAGTGCCTTGTAGCAGTTTCCGCCTTTAAATATACTATTTGTTGGGTTGATTCTACCAGTAAGTGACTCAACAGCAAGAAGATGGCCTTAAACATATCTTTCGGGACATGCTGAAATAGTGAAAAAATTAATGCCAGACTTCTTTAAATTCCCCTTAGTCCCTTTTATGATCGTTTCTTAAATCAACAGTAAATTACCAAATGCTGCCCTTTCCTGTACTTGATTTATGCTTAGAGTTAGTTATACAGCATGGTAACGTCCTTCGGCCCAGCTCGTTTAATGGTCTGAGGAAATGCCTTTGGCAGCATTTAGGATCACAAAGGTTCCACTGACGGTTTTTCCAATGTTAATTGACTTTATTTGAATACTCTAATTGAGCACTTTCCATTTTGTTAGGAGTTCTTCGAGCACCAATCAAGATTTAGTTTTCTGCTCGATCAAGTCAATTTTCTAAGGTCACCAGCAGAAAAAAAGTGAAACTTTTTCCACTATCAAAGCTAGTTAGCAGTTGGACTATTGCTTAATAGTCACTCAGTTCAGCTTGAACCTATTGTAGATTTTTCCAACCACAACAGAATTTCAAAGATATATAGATAGGATTATTTTAGCTTAGTTTAGTGATTCAACATCGAAACAAACCCTTCGGCCCACCGAGACTGCGCCGAGCAGCAAGTACACGTTCTATCCTACACACTAGGGACAATTTTTACAGAAGCCAATTAACTTACAAACCTGCATGTCTTTGGAATATGGGAGGAGACCTGAGCATCGAGAGAAAACTCATGCAGTCACAGGGAGAACGTACAAACTCCTC
This sequence comes from Rhinoraja longicauda, assembly GCF_053455715.1. Lineage (NCBI taxonomy): Eukaryota > Metazoa > Chordata > Chondrichthyes > Rajiformes > Arhynchobatidae > Rhinoraja > Rhinoraja longicauda. The sequence goes on along the minus strand of NC_135967.1, from coordinate 4,699,018 downwards.
ACAGACAGCACTTGCAGTCAGGATCAAACCTGGGTCTCTGGTGCCTTAAGGCAGCAACTCTACCGCTGCACCACTGCGGGGGATGGATAAGCCTCATCAGCCATAGTGAGGATGGAATCTGGGTCTCTGGCGCTGTAAGGCAGAAACTCTGCCACTGCACCACCACGCCATTCTCCAGCTATTCCTTATTTCAATTATTTTAAATATACGTATGCTTCAGGCAGAATTACGCTAACTAATGGTTAACATTATTATCAGGTTATTAGAAGCTGAGTGACCAAATTATAAAAAAGGTAAAACTCCCGTTCAAAACTCGTTCTGGCATTAAATCTGCGATGTGATCAGAGCAAGTACTCATTTAAAGGAGTTTGCTTTCTGAAAGATTGTTGACTCCAACTTTAATTCAAACCGTTATTCAACAAGTTTAATGTGCAAGTATGGAAGTAATGATCAACAAGTATATCTATATACTACTGAATTACAGCCAAAATGGTACATGATAGCACGATAATTTTAGGCCCACCTTACTCACCGTCGTCCCTTTGGTGCGAATGGAAGAGGTTTCATTGAAATCGGTTATATTATTAAAGTTAGTCACATTTTTAAGTTTAAATCTATCTCCTGGGGAGGGAGGGAGGGAGGGAGGGAGGGAGGGAGGGAGGGGGGAGGGAGGGGGAGGAGGGAGGGTAAGGGGGGTTGAGGGGGTGGAGTGGGGGGAGGGAAAGGGAGGGGGAGGGGAGGGGAGGGGATGGGATGGGAGGGGAGGGGAGGGGGAGGGGAGGAGGAGAGGGTGCTGCACCAATGCAGGAGAGGTTTGGGCCCAATGGGTCCACGGCCTAGTGACTCCATGAGAGCACTGAGAACGTTGGTGTAGCATGAAGCCATATTTATGAATTCTCTTACAAGGTGTTATTAGCATCTTATACGATATTAGGTGGCAGCACCATTTATTCCACTTTGCCTTCAAACACTGGTACCACAATGCCATTGTATATGTATTCTATTCCACGCTCTGCTGAGGGAAGGAATTATCAGATGGACAAAAGATAACATTCAAGGATTTTCTCAAAGCCTTCTTGAGAAAGTACATTGCCACTTATATTGTGAATCTCTAGCCAATGTTTGGATAAAGTGGATTACGACAAATTGGGATGCATCCAATTATCCTAGAAACCCACTGAAGCCCACTGCCAGCAGAAGCACTGCGTTTCACTAGCTACCCACTCACCTACACTATTAAGCTCGTCTTGTCCAACCTGCAGAGTCTGCAAGCCCCATGTTTTGGCCTCATCAACTACCTCAGAACTTGATCCTGAGGGACCTTGCAAAGAGATGTTTCAGTCAGGAATGAACTGCAGATGCTGGTTTAAATCGAAGGTAGACCCAAAATGCTGGAGTAACTCAGCGGGACAGGCAGCACCTCTGGAGAGAAGGAATGGGTGACGTTTCAGGTCGAGACCCTACTCGGCCCGAAACGTCTCCCATTCCCTCTCTCCTAGATGCTGCCTGACCTGCTGAGTTACTCCAACATTTTGTGATACCTTCGATTTATACCAGAATCTGCAGTTATTTTCCTACACATCTAATCCTTCAGAATCCTCATGAGCCATCTCGAGATGCTGCCTGCCCCGCTGAGTTAATCCAGCATTTTGTGTCTATTTCACTCATCATTTCTACTGGCAGCAATTAAGAAATGAAAAGATCCACTTTGGACTCCTTGATTCTATAAATTAATATATAATTAAACCTAAAAGCATGAATGGATTTCTCCATCCCCCAACTTAAACAATTTTACTTCTACTCTCCATAAAGGTAATCTGTGAAGTACGAGTTTAAAATAAATTTGGAACATCAAAGCTTGACATGGTAACATAAAAACAAAGTGGTTAATAGCATTGCCAATTGGCACACGCTGTGTGAACTACTTTGGTACATAATCACTCCAAAACGAATACTAGTCTTCACTTTCTCCCTCTTCAGCCCTGCATATTAATCCAGTTCTGACTTAGAAGAAACAATTGACTCTACCTTATGTCCAAATGTAAACCAAACCAACTAGGGCGTCACGGTGGCGCAGCGGTAGAGTTGCTGCCTTACAGTGCTTGCAGCGCCAGAGACCCGTGTTCCATCCCGACTATGGGTGCTGTCTGTACGGAGTTTGTACGTTCTCCCTGTGACCTGCATGGATTTTCTCTCAGGTCTTCGGTTTCCTCCCACACTCCAAAGGCGTACAGGTATGTAGGTTAATTGGCTGATAAATGTAAAACATTGTCTCTGGTGTGTGTAGGATAGTGTTAATATGCGGGGATCGCTAGTCGGTGCGGACCCGGTGGGCCGAAGGGTCACCTAAACTAAACTAACTGCCCTCAGAAATCAACATTGAGTTCAATAACATCAGATAATCAATTTTGATCAGAGCAGGCCAATTTTGTTCAAAAGTCATCAACCCGTAATATTAATTGTTGTCCCTATCTAAATGCTGGCTAAACTGTTTTATATCTAGTACAGTATCTTTATTTTATTCCAGATTTCCAGTAATTCCAGCATTAAATTCTTCACCTTTCATTCCTTTCATTCCTTTCCTCGTACATCTCCAGACCGATCAGTTGCAATTGGCAACTCTCCACCACCCTTTCTCAATCACATCTCTACCACCTAAATCTAGATCATCTGGTATCTTTTGGTGTCCACACCGTGAAACACATACACTTTGTTTTCTCCCTCACTTCCCCATTTCTGCAACGTAAATCATGTTTAACATCAAATGTTTACTAGGTTTGATAAAAGGTCAGTTCTGTTAGTTCTGTTTCTCTCTCAACAGAGAGACTGGAGATGGTGTCCTTCCCAGGCAGCCTTGATCCATTGCAGTCTGCCTACCATCGCAACAGATTCATACCCAACGCAGTCACCCCACCCCTAAACTCATTCCTGGAACACCTACACAACAAGGACACCTACATCAGACTCTTATTATTGACCATAGCTCTGCCTCTGCCTCAGTATTGATTTGATTTGACTGGACAGCTTGCAAACAAAAGCTACACATTGTATCTCAGATGAATATCAATAAACATTTTCAATCAGAAACATACAAGTATAATGTTGTAACAAATTAAGATCTAATTTCATCCAACGGAATAGTATGAAAGAATTTGAACAATCCTGGCCAGCGTTACCCTGATAATAGTTACATTTTCACAATTTAAACCTGTGCTAAAGTCATTGTTCTCAATGCCAGTGGAACTCAATGGATGGACCATACTGATCCTTATATTAGGGAGAAATCAGTCATTAGTGCCAGTGCAGATTGCTATTAACTGATACCCAATGGAAAATGTGCACGCCTCGAAACTGAGAATAAAAAAGGTTCTGCTCAGTCGTGATCACCTCTAAAGTTGAATGTCCATTATCTAGAATTCCCAAGAAAACAGTGGTCATTTGTAGAAACAAGAACTCAAACCAAATCAAAACCAAACTTGAGGGAAAAGACGTACAAAGAAACAACTGATGGGAAGGTAACTACAGTTTTGAACCCGCAAAGTTTGAAACTGAGAGCAATTTTCTATCAAAAATGTGAGGGAGGTGGTATTTTTAAGCTTAAAAATAAATAAACATAACTCTTTCAGAATTTGTGCATGCCAAAATAAATCCTCTTTTCAAACTTTCACATTCTGATTAGTTTAATGCAAAGATTCATTTGAAAATCCGCTTGTCAGAAGGTTGCTAATATTTAAACAGAGTTCTATATTAACTAACTTAACACACCAATTAAAACATGACAAAACTCCTAAAAGGAAGCATTTATAACTGTAACAAATGTTTGATTGATGATCTGTGTACAGCTCAGACTTTACAGTTCCTGTAATCTGAAACAAAAAAACTAATCAGTAATATTCACACCATGGTGTGCAGTTACAGACAAATTCCCAGTCTTTGATAGAGCATTTCATTTTCCAAGGCTTATCCAAGTCGAGAGGATTATCGAGAGGATTTCAGTATAGGAGTAAAGAGGTTCTTCTGCAGTTGTATAGGTAAGACCACATCTGGAGTATTGTGCACAGTTTTGGTCTCCTAATTTGAGGAAGGACATCCTTGTAATTGAGGCAGTGCAGCGTAGGTTCAAGAGATTGATCCCTGGGATGGCGGGATTGTCATAAGAGCAAAGATTGAAAAGACTAGGCTTGTATTCATTGGAGTTTTGAAGGGTGAGAGGGGATCTTATAGAGACATATAAAATTATAAAAGGACTGGACAAGCTAGATGCAGGAAAAATGTTCCCAATGTTGGGGGAGTCCAGAACCAGAAGCCACAGTCTTAGAATAAAGGGAAGGCCATTTAAAACTGAAGTGAAAAGGAACTTTTTCACCCAGATAGTTGTGAATTTGTGGAATTCCCTGCCACAGAGGGCAGTGGAGGCCAAGTCACTGGAAGAATTTAAGAGAGAGTTAGATAGAGCTCTGGGGGCTAGTGGAATCAGGGGATATGGGAAGAGGTTGGGCACAGGTTAATGATTGTGGATGATCAGCCATGATCACAATGAATGGCGGTGCTGGCTCGAAGGGCCGAATGGCCTCCTCCTGCACCTATTTTCTATGTTTCTATGTTTCACTGTGTCGATAGTCCAGTGTCATGCAGCAAATTGAGAATTACTGATACTGTAGCGACCATAGAGATTGGTCCTGGGAGTCGAACCCTCAGATTGGCCAGCAAGGTCACGTGTGGGTGCGACCGTAGGGATTGGTTCAGGGAGTTGAGCCCGCTGATTGGACAGCGACGTCACGTGTGGTTTTGGCGCCCAAAAACCAGTCAGTTAGGAGAGTTCTTCGAAGTGAACAGTTAGAATTAATGGTTGTCTGTAATCTCGTTCGTTATACTTTGTGATCGAATATTGCTCTCGCAATAAACTTCTTCAACAAAGAACGAGCCCCCAGACTCGCCATAATACGCTAATTCATATGGCTACTATTTAAACCTTTTCAAAGGTAAGTTTATTTACAGGTTGACATGAATATCGTATGGCTAAGGAACAATATAGAACAGCCAAGGTTGTCCTCTCAATTATTATTCAATGAGTACTGCTAGAAGATTGCAAAGTGGCTGGGATAGAGAACGATGCGACTTGGTTACATGATATGCGTAGGAAGGTGTATCTTTGGTGTAAAGGATCCTGGTTTACACCGAAGGTAGAAACAAAATGCTGGAGTAACAGGCAGCATCTCTGGAGAGAAGGAATGGGTGACGTTTCGGGTTGAGACCCTTCCTCAGACTTTCTTCATGATATCTCAGGTTAGCTGGCCTCCAACTACTCACTACAGTGAAGATTGACCCCTTGGGTGAAGTGCTGAACAGACAAGTGCTCATGGAAACATACCCCAGAAGAGTTGGCACTATCGGGATAGAACTGCAAAAAAAGGGGAGAAAAATATTGGTCACACTAAAGTAGACACAGGGAACTGCAGATGCTGGTCTACAGAAAAAAGACACAAGGCACTGGAGTAACTCAGCAGGCCAGGCAGCATCTCTGGCGGACATGGATAGGCTACGTTTCTCATCGGGACCTGTCTTCAGACTGATTGTAGTAGGGGAGAGAAACCTGGAAGTGAGGTGGGGTTGGGACAACGCCTGGCCAATAAAGGGTCGGGACAGGGGAGGGTTTATTTCGATTGGCAGATGGTTGGACAAAGGCCAGAGATGAAAAGACAAAAAGTGTGAGGTAAAGATGAGGATATAAGAGGCGTGAAATGTGAAGCCAGAGGAAGGAACAAATGTGGAAGAAGTAGGGATGGGGAAAAGGGGAAATGGGTGTGCATCCAGCTGGGGCACAGGGAAGGAGAGCAGTGAAATGGGGGGATGGAAAGGGGGGTCTGTGTTTGCAGGTTAGTTACCTAAAATTGGAGAATTCAATATTCATACTGTTGTGTTGTAAGCCAGCCAAGCGGAACATGAAGTGCCGTTCCTCCAGTTGGCATGTGTCCTCACTCTGCCAATGGAGGAGATCCAGGACAAAAAAAAAATGGTATGTGACACCTGCCGCTATATCTCTGCTCTCACATCCATCTCTGAACCCCAGCAGCCCTTCCAGGAGAGGCAGAAGTTCACATGCACCTTATCTAACCTTATCTGCTGCATTCAGTGCTCTCAATGTTCCTCCTTTACACCAGCGAGACCAAGTGTAGGTTAGGCCACCATTTCGCCAAATGCTTGCGCTCAGTCCACCAAAGATTGCTGGATCTCCCACTTGCCAACCTTTCTCCCATTCAAATTGTTAACTTTCTGTCCTGCTCCATTCTGCCCTTCCCCATTGCCAGAGTTAGGCCGCACACAAACTGCCATGATTGAATGGTGGAGTAGACTCAATGGGTTAAATGCTCTAATTCTACTATGACTTCATAGTACCTCATTGAAATCTCCAATTTAGGTTACTAACCTACAAACACCACCCAGCCTTTCCCTCCTTCTCTTCCCTGTTCCCCACCTAGATGTGCACCAAGTTCTCCCTTTGCCATACCATCCCCTTCCACCTCTACTCCTTGCTCGGGCTTCACATTTTATGCCTCTTCTATCCTTACCTCCTTATTTCACACTTCTTGTCTTTTCATCTCTGCCCATTGTCCAACCATCTGCAAATTTGAAATCCCCCTCACGTGTATCAACCCATCACTTGCTAGGCTTAGCCCCGCCCCACCCCACTTGCAGTTTTCTCCCCCCCCCCCTCACCCCCCACTACAATCAGTCCGAGGAAGTATTCTGACTCGAAACATCACCCATCCACGTTTATAAGTTCATAAGTCACAGTAGAATTAGAGCATTTACCCATTGAGTCTACTCCACCATTCAATCATGGCTGATCTATCTTTCCCTCCAAACCCCATTTCTCCTGCCTTTCCTCCATAACCTTTGACATCCTTACCAATCTAGAATTTATCAATCTCCACTTTAAAAATACCCCAAAACCTGGCCTCCACAGCTGTCTGTGGCAATGAATTCCACAGATTCACCAACCTCTGGCTAAAGAAATTCCTCCTTATCACCTTTTCTAAATGTACGTCCAGAGATGCTGCCTGACCCGCTCAGTTACTCCAGCATTTTGTGTCTTTCCTGGTTTATTAATAGTTGGAGACCAGTGACACATGATTAAAAAGATTTAAATGACATCTGAATAGATTTTTTTGTTTTTTTAATGACATTTTCAAGCATTGGTCATAATTTTATAAATGGATGTATTGAGTACCTCAGCCTTCAGGAAGGCCCCGAGTTTTATCAATATTCTGTGCTAAACAGCAGTTCATACTACAGATAGCTGAATATGTTGGAATTTTAAATGTAGCCTTTGGATAACACTGGAGAAGGAGATTGAACTTTGTTACGACACCTCTCATGGATAAGTTGTTTGCCAGTATTGGTAGACATGGAGCAGCATTATGAGGGACATGTGGAACTAGTGTCAACATCTTCAGGACAATTACTCCAGCACTTTGATTTTTCTATTCAAACTAAAGCCCGGATAACCTTGGTCGCTTGGCACCCGTCTGTATGTGATGGGTTCAAGCCAGGTTAGGTATCAAAAATGTATTATTTGACCTCGGCTTTGGCTTGGAAGTGGTCAGACTAGCCCGTAGAAATAACAGGCACTGAGGCTTGATACACTGGGATGTGATCGGACGTCTTCCCCATAAAAAGACAAAATAGTGCAGCAGCACAGAAAGTGGTTCTGATTTCTCAATATGGGGCTTCCATCTAGACTCTGGAATCTGACCCAAGCATTTAGGAACCCAATCAAATGTATTGGGTTCATATCATGTATCTAATAGCACATGATCTCAACTTTGGCTCAGATTCAAATTGCCTGTGGCCAGGTTTGTTTGGGTTGGCGTTTAATTTTATACCCAAGCAAACCTCCAGCACAAACTAGTTTTAAAAAAGGTAGAATAGAATCTTTAAAGGCATTTTGTTATAAGAAAACTAAGTTGTATAAGATATACAACTTACACCTGTTGCTGAAGCTAATGTTTTGATATTTTTTTCCCATTGACATCTAGCTAAGATCTGTGGCCATATGTATGGTAAAAAGATGATGTTTGTAATTTAGTTGCAGCTGTAAGTCTGATTTAAGTCGTGCACTGGAAGTAATTCTAAGTCCATGTCTTTTTCTGTGGATAAGTCTGTTCTTTGTTATAAATGTGTGATGAATATGTTGCCTCTGGGGACTTTGGGAATGTGTAGGAGGACTTCTGAAAAATAAGGTATCAAGTCAGAGATTGATCTCACCAACTTGTCCTTAGAATGGCCTGGTACAGAATTACTGAACACTGCCGTAATATAAGATATCATCATTTCTTTCACCAGTTGAGGTATGGACATTGAAAATGAATAAAAACAGAGTTGTTTTCTGACTTGAACAAGTGATGATAACTGTATTTCCCAGTTACCATAAATTGTAAAGGTTAAAGAGTGTCCCATCAACTAACATTAACATATTCAGCACATGGAATTTCCACAGAGCCCCAGCCAACAACATACTCCAACTAACAATCAGTCCAGATGCAGAGTTTGAACCCAAAATGTCAACCATTTCTTTTGACCTAAGATAGACAAAAAATGCTGAACTCAGCGGGACAGGCAACATCTCTGGAGAGAAGGAATGGGTGACATTTGGGAAAGTCTGAAGAAGGGTCTCAACCCAAAACGTCACCCATTCCTTTTCTCCAGAGATGCTGCCTGTCCTGCTGAATTACTCCAGCATTTTCTGCCTATCTTCGGTGTAAACCAGCATCTGCAGTTCCTTCCAACACATTTGTTTTGACCTGCAGATGTACTCAACCAGCTGAGAGTCTTCAGCAGATTGTTTGATGCTCAACATACCTCAACCATTTTGTGTATAATGTCACCAGACAATGTACAAAGTACAGCCAGCAGATTAGTCAGGCATGCTGAAAATATTCCTGGATTAATTAAAATGAGAATGAAAAGTATATTGCTTCTGATATTTAAAATGTCTCAATGGCTTTAAAACAACGTAGAGCACTAATTTTGAGAATGGTCCAAATATTGTGTTTAAACATGAAATAAATGATTATTAGGTATTCCAAGGTAGTTTAACAAGCGTTGATTGTCAGAGAATTCATATTAATTCACCTGATGTCCTTGATGGCGCTCTTCTAAGTAACATCTGAAAGCTAATTACCCTTTTATTGCTGTCTGTAGAACAATGATGACACTAAATTCCTGGAGTTTTATCATTATAATTTTTTATCTTTACAATCCCACATTTTAAAACAGTGATTCGGTAATGTGTTTAGGTATTACTTGAATCTAAATATCTGTTTAAAGTCATGGAGTCATTGAGTCGTGCAGCACGGAAACAGGCCCTTCAGCCCCAGTCGCCCATGCCGTCCAAGATTCCCTATCTAATTGAGTCCCATTTGCCCGCATATGACTGCTATCCCTCTAAATTCCTCCTATCTATGTACCTGGCCAAGTGTCTTGTAAATGTTGTTATTGTACCTGCCGCAACTCCTGCCTCTGGCACCTCATTCCATACACCCACCATCCTCTCAGTGAAAAAATTGCCCCTTAGGTACTTACTAAACCTTTCCACTCTCACCTTATTTTGTTGTCTTTAGTTGGTATAAATGGATTGATTGAATGTTGTATTAAACTACATTGCTAATGTTGTATTAAACTATTTATCTTTGAAAAATAAACAATTGAATCAAACTTTCTTTTTTGGAGCAAGATCATTGGAATTTGTGATCAAATGATAAAATGATTGATGAATTAACACGTGTCAGATTGAATAGCGTAACTCCACAAGCATGTGGAATGGCAGAAACAGATTAGGAACATCAAGGAAATGTGTCGCAAGGGAAACGAATGAAATGAATAGAAATCCACAATTGTGTAAATGAATACGTTATTCAGCGACAGCCAAAGTACATGGATGGTAAAATCTAGGATCTACTTCACTAGGAAGAAGATATGATCCAAATGCTGGACAATCTGTAAGAAAAACTTACATGCTGATTATTTTTTTTAATTACTTTCTCAACGCAGTGAAAATAGTTTGAACCCACTATTCATGAAATGCAGCATAATCTGCCTGCTAATAATAGTTTGCCATGCAAATCACACATAGTCCTGCACACACATTCCTTTTCTGTGTAAACTATTCTGCACTTCTCTGGCATTTGCAGTAATCCTTCAACACTTCTAGTGTATTTGAAGTCTAAAATATTGCGTTGCATCAGGTCATGTGTCAACAAATGTTTTGCTTGTCTGCTTTCCCCTTTGTTCTGAACACTGTGTTTGATTTGATTAACTGTGTTACCAGAATAAACCCTTCATTGTTAACAATAAGTTTATTCTCTTTGATATAGTTGATGCTAAATAAAGAAAAGCAGATTTCCTCATAGCAAGCTCAGTTCTATCCGGGGCTGACACTGTAACCTTCTCAAAGGATAGCAGTAATAAGCCACTGTAGTATGTGGAGAATGTAAGGAAGTGGGCACCCACATCAGAAAGGCCCCTTACTTTCCAGAGGTGCTGGATGCCTTTCATCTGTCACCCGACTCTCTTTGAAGTGTACTGAACATACTGAAGGGTCTACATCAAATAATAAATTGCCAATGGTCAAAATGAAAGTGAAAACAATATTATGTCGTGTCTCTGTGTGTCTCTGGATAGCAGTGTAATCAAGATGCAACTTAGATTTAGAAACAAGGAACTGCAGGTGCTGGCTTACAAAAGAAGACAGCATGCTGGAGTAACTTAATGGGCCAGCAGCGCCTCAGGGGAACATGGATAGGTGATGTTTTGGGTCAACTTCAGACTCAACTTAGTTTTATCTTTTTTTTCAATTGATATTTCCCTCCAACGTGTTCTAAGTACACAATATATTACACAGCATATGTGGAGGGAGAAGGACTATTCATGTTTCAGGTCATGGAGCTCAGAGGAGCTCAGAGGACTATCGGAACATGAGTCCATAGAGCTCAGAGGACTATCGGAACACAGCTACCAGCCTTGGAGGGCATCTACAACACACAATGCCTCAGAAAAGCCACCAGCATCCACAAAGACTCTTCACACCCCTGCAACAGTCTGTTCGAACTTCTACCATCGGACAGACGATACAAGGCCTTCTACGCCCGCACCTCCAGACTCAGGAACAGCTTCATCCCCAGGGCCATAGCTGCTATGAACCGGTCCTGCTGAGCCGGATGGTCACATCGCACAGCGAACCGGCACAGATCTACTTGCACTTTATTCTGTTTTAAAACAGTTCTAATTTGTTTCATTGGGTTGTTTAAATTAATACTGACTAGCTAATTAATTTATTGCATCGTATGGGAGGTGCATTGCCAATCTCATTGTACCCCTGTACAATGACAATAAAGATATATTGTATTGTATTGTATTGTATTGTATCAGAAGGTGAAAAGTCGTTGACCTGAGAAGTGAACTTTGCTTCCTCCCTGCCTGACCTCCTGTGAATTTCCAGCTTTTTCAGATTTTATTTCACATTTGCAGGAAATGAAATAAAATCAGAATAAAATATTAGGGTCTTGTTACAAATTGCCCAATTCCAGGATAGAGCTCAGAGTCTTGCAGGAGGCACGATTTCATTAAATGAGTCACCACTGATTTATCTGATGGGAAGCAGATAGGGTCTTCACCTGCTGACAAATGACTCAATGTTGTCTTAAATGCAGCTTCACCCGAAGCTTTGTGTCGCAAATTGGGATAATGTACAATACTCTGGTAGTTGTTTGTGCATTTCCATTAGGTATATTATGTTGTATTACATTTCTGGTGGTGTCACATCCAAACACAGTAAAACACCAATAATCTGGCACCCGTGGGACTTTGGTCGTGCTGGATCAGTAGAAGTTTATGGGCTATTTAATGTCACTCCTAATAATGCTGCACTTTTATTGCATTTTCTTTAACTTTTTACAGAGTGATACAATAAATTTTCCAGTTAACCCAGTAAGTTTAAAGAGAGTGGGAAATATACAAGAGCTGTGGTCCCCAGGCCTGGCTGTAAACTCCTGTCCCTTGGTGTTCCACACGTCAACCTCAGTTCCAGCTGCACACCCAGCCCTCACTTCCAATCCTGCCTCTAGCCACACACTCCATTTGCTCTCTGAAGAGCCAGATGCCGAATCAGCAGCATTTCCAAATAATCGGATACGGGATGATTAGAATTAGAATTAGAGTAGGTCATTAACGGTGATAAACAACAATGTCAACATCAATGGAAAGCACATTCACAGACATGGGGTAATAGACGTTCAGCTTATCACATGCCCCACTTCTGTCAGCACACGGGTGATTGCCCCCACAAGAATGAATTGAAATTGAAAACCGGTTCACATTTAAATTTCTGATTTTCTTGGCTGAATATCTTTGCCCCACCAGCATATAACAAGCATTGTTGCATATGTAACACTGGGTTAATGAAGATCATAAGAGTCATCAGGATTGACTTCAGGAAGTGAAGTGGTACATATACCCCGGTACACATTGACAGTGCCGAAGTGGAGGTGGTTGAATGCTTCAAGTTCCTAGGAGTAAATATCACCAGTAATTCGTTCTGGACCAGCCACCTCGAAGCCAAGAAAGCACACCGATGCCTCAACCTCCTTAGAAGGCTTAGGAAGTTTGGCATGCCCCCAACAATTCTCACCAACTTCTGCAGATGTGTCGTAGAAAGCATTTTATCCGGATGCATCACAGCATGGTTTGGGAACAGCAGAGAATTGTGGTCGCAGTCCAGACTATCATGCAAACCAAACTTCCCTTCCATTGACTCTATCAACACTTCACGCTCCCTCAGCAAGGCCACCAGCATAATCAAGAACCAGTCTCATCTCACTCCCGCTTCTCCCAACTCCCATCAGGCAAGAGATAGAGAAGATTGAAAACACATTGAAGTTTAAAAACTCCAGATACGGAGACAGTTTCTTCCCAGTTGTAATCAGGTAACTGAGCAATCCTATCACCAACTAACTGTTTTCTCTCTCCCTCCTTTCTTAAAAAGTAGGATAGCATTAGCTATCCTCCAATCCACAGGAACTGATCCTGAATCGAAAGAACATTGGAAAATGATCACCGATGCGTCCACGATTTCTAGAACCACCTCCTTAAGTACCCTGGGATGCAGACCATCAGGCCCTGGGGATTTATCAGCCTTCAGTCCCATCAGTCCACCCAACACCATTTCCTGCCTAATGTGAATTCCCTTCAGTTCGTCCGTCACCCTAGATCCTCTGGCCACGTGTACATCTGGGAGATTGTTTGTCTTCCTTAGTGAAGATAGATCCAAATTACCTGTTCAAATCATCTGCCATTTCCTTGTTCCCCATAATAAATCCACCTGTTTCTGTCTTCAAGGGACCCGCATTTGTCTTAACTAACTTTTTATCTTCCCATACCTAAAGAAGCTTTTACTATCCTCCCTTATATTCTTAACTAGCTTACCTTCATACCTCATCTTTTCTCCCCGTATTGCCTTTTTAGTTATCTTCTGTTGCTCTTTAAAAGTTTCCCAATCCTCTGGCTTCCCACTCATCTTTGCTATGTTATACTTCTCTTTTATTTTTATACTGTCCTTGACTTCCCTTGTCAGCCACGGTCGCCTCTTACTCCCCTTGGAATCTTTCTTCCTCTTTGGAATGAACTGATCCTGCACCTTCTGTATTATTCCCAGAAATAATGTTGTTCCACTGTCATCCCTGCTAGGGTCTCTTTCCAGTCAACTTTGTCCAGCTCCTCCCTCATGCTCCTCTCTCCATAGTCCCCTTTGCTCAAAGGTAATACTGACACTTCCGATTTTCCCTTCTCCCTCTCAAATTGTAGATTAAAACGTCTGCAACAGACTGGTTCCACCAAGATGCTGCACAGAATGTCACAGGAGATCCTTTTTCCCTGTGGCTATCAAATTGTACAACTCCTCCCCCTTCTGTCGTGGGGTCGACTGACTCCCCTTCCCCCCTCCCCCCTCCCCCCTCCCCACTCTTTGCACATCCCCAATCCTGGACTTTCCAGTCGTCACTTTAATTCCATGTTTTATGTATCTTGTTGTGTTTTATGACTGTTGACAGACCAATTTCCCTCCTGGGGCAAATAAAGTTCTATCGTATCGCATCGTAAACTAAACTAAACCAAACTAATAAAGTCCATATAGACAACATCTACAGATTTGCCCTCATCAACCTTTTTGGTTACTTCTTTAAAAAACCTAATCAAATTCTTAAGACAAGATCTCCCACATACAAAACTATGCTGACTATCCCTAATCAGCCCCTGTCTGTCCAAATGCATATATACACACACACACACACACACACACACACATATATATATATATATATATATATATAAAATGCTGGAGTAACTCAGCAGGTCAGGCAGCATCTCAGGAGAGAAGGAATGGGTGACGTTTCGGGTCGAGACCCTTCTTCAGGAAGACAGTGGAGGCCAATTCTCTGAATGCATTCAAGAGAGTGCTAGATAGAGCTCTTAAGGATAGTGGAGTCAGGGGGTATGGGGAGAAGGCAGGGACGGTGTACTGATTGAGAATGATCAGCCATGATCACATTGAATGGCGGTGCTGGCTCGAAGGGCCGAATGGCCTACTCCTGCACCTATTGTCTATTGTCTATTGTTATTTTCTTTCACTATATATATAGATATATGCATATATATTATTTACAGTATATGGTTTAGTTTTATATATATATGGTTTAGTTTTCATTTTAGAGACACAGCATGGAAACTGACCCTTCGGCCCAATGATCACCATAATGCTAGTTCTATCCTGCACATTAGCCACAATTTACAATGGGGTCACAGGGAGAACATACAATCTGTACACAGACAGCACCTGTAGTGGGATCAAAGCCAGTCTCTGGCACTGCGAGGCAGCAACTCTACAGTTGAGCCACCCTGCCGTCATCTTATCCATCAGAATCCACTCCAGTAACCCAGGAGATTTATCTACCTTCAGAGAGATACAAAGAGTGTACTATAGGCCCCCAAATAGTCAACTGGAATAAGAAGAACAAATTTGCCAGGAGATTGCAGGCGGTTGGAGAACTAATAAAGTTGTCATAGTAGGGGTATTTTCCCAATATAGAGTAGGACAGTCCTAGTGTAAAGGGCTTAGATGGTTTAATTTATTTTGGGACCAGCGACTACCGTTCTATTAGCTTTAAAATGGTTATGGATAAAGATAGGCTGGGCCCACAAATTACAATTCTGAATAGGGGCAGAGACCCCAATGGTCCAAACATCTGAATTGCTGCCCCCTGTATGAACCCCTCAGCCACACGTTCATCTGTCCTATCTTCCTGCTCCTACTCTCACTAACGTATGGCAATGGGAGTATTCGGGAGATCACTACCCTGGGGCGCCTCCTTTTTAACCTTTTTCCTAACTACCTATATATTAATTTTGCAGGACTTCATCCCCTTTCCTACCTTTGTCATTTGTACCAACACACACACAATGAATTATCATGGCTCATCCTCCCCCCTTGAGAATCTCGCGCAGCCCCTCCAAGACTTCCTTGACCCTGGCACCAAGGAGACAACACACTATCCTAGAGGATTGGGTCCCAACAATCCATGATCTCCAGAGGTGCTGCCTGACCCGCTGAGTAACTCCAGTATTTTGTGTCCTTTTGTGTAAACCGGCATCTGCTGTTACTTGTTTCTACATTATCCTCAAGTCTCGATTGCTGCCACAGAATCACATGTCTGCCCCCTAACTAATAACGTTTTGGGGAGAAGTTTCTAGAAAGCCTCTGCTTGCCTTTGTATGTTAAGCACACAGCAAAGAAAGGAATAATGTTTTCCTCAGGTTCTCTTGTTCAATAAAGCTTTTTGTTAGTTTAACTCAACTGACAAGTAGAGTAGTGATGGAAATTAGAATGATTAAAGAAGAGGAGGTACGGACACTTTTGAAGAATATAAAAGTGGATAAGTCTCCAGGTCCTGATAGGATATTCCCTAGGACACTGAGGGAAGTTAGTGCAGAAATAGCAGGGGCTATGACGGAAATATTTCAAACGTCATTAGAAACAGGGATGGTGCCGGAAGATTGGCGCATTGCGCATGTTGTGCCTTTGTTTAAAAAAGGTTCTAAAAGTAAACCTAGCAATTATAGACCTATTAGTTTGACGTCTGTGGTGGGAAAATTAATGGAAAAGATACTTAGGGACAATATATATAATTATTTGGATAATCAAGGCCTGATTAGAAACAGTCAACATGGATTTGTGCCTGGAAGGTTATGTTTGACTAATCTTCTTGAATTTTTTGAAGAGGTTACCAGGGAAATTGATAAGGGCAAGGCTGTGGATGTTGTCTATATGGACTTCAGTAAGGCATTTGACAAGGTTCCACATGGAAGGTTGATTAAGAAGGTTAAATCGTTGGGTATTAATAGTGAGGTTGCAAGATGGATTCAACAATGGCTGAATGGGAGATACCAGAGGGTAACGGTTGACAATTGTATGTCAGGTTGGAGGCCAGTGTCTAGTGGAGTGCCCCAAGGATCTGTGTTGGGTCCACTGTTGTTTGTCATTTACATTAATGATCTGGATGATGGTGTGGCAAATTGGATTAGTAAATATGCAGATGATACTAAGATAGGTGGAGTAGTTGATAGTGAGGTAGATTTTCAAAGTCTACAGAGAGACTTGGGCCTTTTGGAAGGGTGGGCTGAAAGATGGCAGATGGAGTTTAATGCTGATAAGTGTGAGGTGCTGCATTTTGGTAGGACAAATCAAAATAGGACGTACAGGGTAAATGGTAGGGAATTGAGGAATGCAGTGGAACAGAGGGATCTGGGAATAACTGTGCATTGTTCCCTGAAGGTGGAATCTCATGTGGATAGGGTGGTGAAGAAGGCGTTTGGTATGCTTGCCTTTATAAATCAGAGCATCGAGTATAGAAGTTGGGATGTAATGTTGAAATTGTACAGGGCATTGGTGAGGCCGAATCTGGAGTATGGTGTGCAGTTCTGGTCGCCAAATTATAGGAAGGATGTCGACAAAATGGAGAGGGTACAGAGGAGATTTACTAGAATGTTGCCTGGGTTTCAGCACTTAGGCTACAGAGAGAGGTTGAACAGGTTGGGTCTTTATTCTTTGGAGCGTAGAAGGTTGAGGGGGGACTTGATAGAGGTTTTTAAAATTATGAGAGGGACGGACAGAGTTGACGTGGGTAGGCTTTTCCCTTTGAGAGTGGGGAAGATTCCAACAAGGGGACATAGCTTCAGAATTGAGGGACAAAGGTTTAGGGGTAACATGAGGGGGAACTTCTTTACTCAGAGGGTTGTGGCTGTATGGAATGGGCTTCCGGTGGAAGTGGTGGAGGCTGGCTCGATTTTATTATTTAAGAGAAAATTGGATAGGTATATGGATAGGAGGGGATTGGAGGGTTATGGTCTGAGTGCAGGTAGATGAGACTAGGTCAGGGAGAATGGTCGGCGTGGACTGGTAGGGCCGGACAGGCCTGTTTCCATGCTGTAGTTATATGTTATATGTTATATGTTATGACTATCCTCTCGCATCTTCGAACAAGATACTGACGGATTGTATCGGAAGTGCCGGCTAATGAAACCATGAAAATTAGTCTGTTCCAGAAATTAAGTTAGCGTATGGGTGTGTGCTGACAGTCACATGAAGGATAAAGGAGGGAATTTATGCTTCGAGGATGTGGACCAGCTTCTTTGTATCTGTCTTCACCAAGGAGAAACACATGGAGGATATGTGTCACAGTGGGGTATACTAAAATGACAATGTGAGATCAAGAAGGTGGTATTGTTGGGTCTCTTGAGAAGCATTAGGGTAGATAAATCCAGAGGGCCTGATGGTTTCTATCTCAGGTTATTGAGAGTGACAAGAGGGGTGATTGCAGAGGACCTTGACAAAGATCTTTATATCCTCTCCAGCCAGTCGAGGGTAGGAGTGTAGCCAATGTTGCTTCTTTCTTTACATAGGAAAGTTGAGATAATCCAGGAAAATATAGGTTAGTGAGTCTCACGCCAAGAGTAGGAAAGCTATTGGAGATGGTGGTGACTTGGTTGTTTGGATTCATAATTGACACCCACAGAAGACAGAGGGTATTGATGGAAGGGGTCATCGTGGATGGAGGCCCGTGACCAGTGGAGTTGCACAGGCATCTGAGCTGGAACCGCTGTTACTTGTGAAATATATAAACGACTTGAACGTAAATGTAGATGGGTTGGTTAGTAAATATGCAGACAATGCCAATATTGGCGGATTGGCGCACAGTGAGGAAGGCCATCAAAGCCTACAATGGGTTGTAGATCAGTAACAGAGATGGGCAGAGAAATGGCAGATGGAGTTTAAACTGAGCAAGAGCGAGGGGTCGCACCTTGGGAGGCTGAGTGAAAGGGGAACTAATACAGTTAATTGCAAGACCCGTAACAGCATTGATGTACAAGGGACCTGGGGTCCAAGTCCATAGGTCCCTGAAAGTGGCATCGCAAGTAGATAGAGTGGTAAAAATAAGGTGTGCATGCCTTCAAAGGTCAGGGCATTAAGTATAAGAGATAGTAAGTGCAGCCTTATAAAACTCTGGTGAGGCTGCATTTGAGTATTGTACGCTGTTCCAGTTACCCCACCCCAGGAAGAATGTGGAAGCTTTGAAGAGGTTTATCAGAATGCTGCCAGGATTGGTGGGTTCGAACTACAAGGACAGGTTGGAGAAACTTTGATTGTTTTCTCTTGAACGGCGGAGGTTGAGTGAAGACCTGATAGAAGTAGAGAGGCAGAGATGGACGATCAGAACCTTCTTCCCAGCATGGAAATGTCAAAGACTAGAGGGCATAGCGTTAAGATCGGAAGGGGACTGTTTAAAGGAGATGTGTGGGGCAAGCTTTTTTATAGAGAGTGGTGGGTACAAGGAACACAGAGCTTATGGTGGGGGGTGAAAGCAGATTCGATAGTGGCGTTTAAGAGGCTTTTATGCATATGCAGTGAATGGTGGGATATGGATCACATGCAGGCAGACACTTGGCATCATGGTTGGCACAGACACTCTGGGTTTAAGAACCTGTTCGTGTGTTGCAGTGTTCCATGTACTACATTACAGAACTAATAAAGGTACCAAAACTATTCAATTTCCAGGCAAATAATCTATCTGGAGAATTGATAAAAACGGGGGCAAGAGTTTACACTCTGGGATGCATCATCTATGCAAAATGAACCAGAACTGAGGGAAGATGCAATCATCCCCCATTGGTCACACACAGCAGAGAATTGTGCCGTAAAGGAAATCCCTACGATAAAACTGTGGAAACCACCAAGTAATGAAACAATTGTCCGTTGCTGCTTCTTTACTGCCAATCACAAGCAGAGGGGATTCTTTCAGACTCTCTAAACAGAGCCTAGTCTGTTAGTAGAAATCTGCAGATGTGAAAATTTGAAGGATTCATTTAGCACACACCAGATTATTGATGGATTATCTGAGATTATCATGATTATTCATGCGTCCAGCCTGACGGGACAAATATTATATGAGAGAAAAGCGGTAGAGCGACTGCTTTACAGGACCAGAGACCCGGGTACGATCCTGACTATGGGTGCTTGTCTGTACGGAGTTTGTACATTCTCCAAGATCTTCGGTTTCCTCCTATACTCCTACAAAGATGTACAGGCTTGGAGGTTAATTGGTTTGGTATAAAAATGTAGTCCCAGGTGTTTGTCGGGTAGTGTTAGTGCGCGGGGATTGCTGGAAGGTGTGGACTCGGTGGGCCCAAGAGCCTGTTTCCACGCTATACCTCTAAAATCCAAAACTAAAACAGAAAAGAAAGTTAGCTGCAAAAAGTGTCAGGCTGTGGGGTTAATCAAAAACAGGCAAGAAAAAAATGGATCATCAACAGGCAGTTTCCTCACACTCTCCAAAGAATCAAGAAACCTATGAAGTGGATTTAATTATAGTAGAATTATAGTCAAAGAACCTACCAATTATTGAGAGTCAGACACAGAAGTTCAAATCAGACCAACCATAGATCAGAGATGGCTCAAACCACAACACCCCCACATTACACTAGTCATGATGGGAGAGGACATCCTGGATGCGAGGAATAGACATGGAACAGCATCTAGAAGGATGGTCATTTAACCCAAGTACCCGGAGGAGCTTCTAGCAAAACAAGGTACCCTGGAGCTGGACGGTTACTGTGCTTGATAGTCTATTATCTTTGCTTTTTACACAATTCACTCCAGTACTTGTTTACGATTGCCGAGGCAGCGCGAAGTATAGATGGAGTCAATAGAACGGAGTTTGGTTTGCGTCCACAATTCTCCACAATTTATTGTGGTCTCCAACCATGCTGTGATGCATCCCAATAAAATGCTTTCAATGGCACATCTGTGGAAGTTGGTGAGAGTTATAGGGGACATGCTAAATGTCCTAAGCCTTCTTACAAAGTAGTGCTGTTGGTGTGCTTCCCTGGCCATTGCTTTGACATGGCTAGTGCAGGACAAGTTACTGTTGATATTTATTCCTCGGAACTTGAAGCTTTCACCACCGTCTGTGTATAGTGGGGTATGTGTGCCGTTTTGCTTCCTGGAGTCGATCACTATTTCCTTTGTCTTGCTGACATTGAGGGAGAGGTTGTTGTCTTGGCACCAGGTTATGAGGTTCTCAATCTCCTTCCTGTACTCCGTCTCAGAATTACCTGACATCCTGCCCAGTACGCTAGTGTCATCAGCAAATGTGTACATTGAGCTGGATTTGTTTTTGGCTGCACAGACAAATGTGTATAAGGAGCAAAGAAGGGAGCTAAGAACACATCCTTGTGGGAAACCAGTGTTGAGGATTATCGCAGAGGATGATTTGTCACCTATCCTCACTGCTTGTGGTCTGTTGGTCAGGAAATCAAGGATCCAGTTGCTCTGTCTGGCCCAGTTGCTTTCCCTTGGTTCATGCTCAGGAAGGCCAGTCTAACTTCTGCAACATCAAGAGGCACATCACGGTCAGATGTTCCAGGTCTGGGGAGCATGAGCTTGCCAGGACTGCCATGTCTGATTACCCAATTTGTTAACTACAAACTGCACGGTGGTGCAGTGGTAGAGTTGCTGCCTTACAGCACTTACAGCACCAGAGACCCGGGTTCGATCCCGACTACGGGTGCTGTCCGTACGGAGTTTGTAAGTTCTCCCCGTGACCTGCGTGGGTTTTCTCCAAGATCTTCACTTTCCGCCCACACTCCAAAGACATACAGGTTTGTAGGTTAATTGACATGGTATAAATGTAAATTGTTCCTCGTGTGTGTAGGATAGTGTTAGTGTAAGGCGATCGCTGGTCGCCACGGACTCTGAGGGCCAAAGGGCCTGTTTCCGCACTGTATCTCTAAACTAAACTAAACCATCATCCAAGCTCACTGGAAAATACTCCATCATGCATCTGACTTGGAGCCTGTCGATGTTGCAAAGGTTTTTGGGTGATGGAATGTGAATATCCAGCCTCTGACCTGCCCTTGTGCTCAGTGTAGTTATTCAGCAGGACCATTGTGTTTCTGCCCGTAGGAAGGCAAGCCAATAGTATTGTCATTCAACATAAAGGATAGGGATAGAGACTCTGTCTTGTTGGAAACTTTCAATCACTTTTGTTGTGTGAATAATATTTGCCTTTCATCAGCCCAGGCCTGGAATGATGTCTGCCTCTTGTTGCTTGTAAGAGTGGACTGCTTCATTATGTTGAGGAGTCGCGGGATATGGGAAAGGCTTCTCGTGAACTGGTTTTGGACCTTTGTCCTGCTGAATATAATTATTGCAGCCCTAAATAAGGTTTAGTAGTAGAGGTGGTTGGGAGGGATTTAAATGAGGGAAATTTAAAGTTGAAGTGACAGAGCAAAATGGTCATGCAGGGAAACAAATCGAGTAACGTCAACCAAATGTGGCAGTAAAGGGAAAGAAGGTACAAACTTAAACAGCACATCTACAAATAGAATCAAGAGTAGCGGAGACTTGACAGACTTGTTCAAAGTTCTTTATAGAAACGTGAACAACATTTGTAATAAGACTGCTGAACTGGAGGCACAAATAGAAATTAATGGACCCAGTAGTCATTACAAAGATACGGTCAAAGGATGATCAAGAATGGTAGTTGCATTTTCCACAGATATTCAACACTTTGGAAGCAGAGGGTAAATATAATAAGGTAAGGCAACTCTATTTAATAAAAAAAGGCATATGTACAGCAACAAAAAAAAAGATCTTGACAGAAGATTAAGATGTAGCATTAGTTTGGGTTAAGATAATGAAATAGCAAGGGAACATGGTGATTGGTGGGACTGACTATGAAGCTTTCTAACAGTAGGTGCACTGTCAGATGGAATATATATCAGAAATAGCGGCTGTTTGGAAATGAAAATTTGCATGAATCATGAGTGACTTTAATCTTCATTTTGATTTGAAAAATCAAATAGGCAAAAGTAACCTTGAAATTTTCATAGATTTTTCCAGGGTAAAATATTATTTGTAGCAGTGTATGTAATGAAACAGGATAAATTAATGATTTTGTCTTAAAGGATCCTCTGGGGAAGAATAATCAACATTTGATAGATTTCACATTCGGTGAGAGTAATAAATTTAGGATTGAATAAAATCAATTAAAAAGGTATGAATGCAAAGTTGGACAAATTGGTCTAGAAAAATAGATTAAATGATGATGGATAAGCAGTGACATTAAGGAATATTTTTAAATTCTCAAGAAAGATATACTACTCTATTGAGAAATAAAAGCTCTGCAAGAAGGATAACCTCGGAAATTAAGGAAATTAAGGCTGACATCGCATTGAAAAAAAATGCACATACAGTTGTGAACATTAATGGGAGGCTAGAAGATTGGGAAAACTTTTGAAACGAGCAAATGATGACTGAAAAAAACAGGGAGAAAGTGTTTTATGAGAACAAACTAACAAAATATAAAAACAGACAGTAAGAGCTTCTTCGAGTATATAAAGAGGAAGAGAACAGCAAAAGTAAACATTGGTCTCTTTGAAAATGTGACTGAGGAATGAATAATGGGAAATAAGGAAATGGCAGAGACTTCAAACAAACCATCTATATCTGTCTTCATGGCATATAGAGTGAATGTGGATAGGATGTTTCCACTAGTGGGGGAGTCTAGGACCAGGGGCCAGATCCTCAGAATCAAAGGACATTCCTTTAGAAAGTAGACAAGGAGGAAATTCTTTAGCCAGAGGGTGGTGAATCTGTGGAACTCATTGCCACAGAAGGCCTTGGAGGCCAAGTTAATGGATATTTTTAAGGCAGAGATTGACAGACTCTTGATTAGTAAGGGGATCAGGGGTTATGGGTCGAAGGCAGGAGAATGGGGTTGAGAGGAAAAGATAGATCAGCCATGATTGAATGGCTGAGTAGACTTGATGGGCCAAATGGCCTAATTCTGCTCCTAGAACTTATGAACTTATGACAGAAGACATTAAATATGAGGGAGTAACGGTACAGAAAAGGTTCCACTTAACACTAAAGAAAATATACCAAATATTCTATATAATCTAATGGAACCTGAAGCTGTATCCTAGTGTCTAAAGAACAGTGGCTGCAGAGTAAGATTTTCCAAAGTTTCCTAGTTTCTGCAAACCTCAAAATCTTTTTTTAAATTTCAAATGTAATCCCCTTATTCAAGAAAGAAACAGAAAACATTAAACTAACATCGAAGGTATTTATTTCACAAAATGCTGGAGTATCTCAGCAGGTCAGGCAGCATCTCAGGAAAGAAGGAATGGGTGACGTTCTGGGTCGAGACCCTTCGGAGTAGGCCATTCGGTCCTTCGAGCCAGCACCACCATTCAATGTGATCATGGCTGATCATTCTCAATCAGTAACCCGTTCCTGCCTTCTCCCCATACCCCCTGACTCCGCTATCCTTAAGAGCTCTATCTAGCTCTCTCTTGAATGCATTCAGAGAATTGGCCTCCACTGCCTTCTGAGGCAGTGAATTCCACAGAAAGTCAAAGATAGTTTATGATGACTATTCTAAACTGTACACAATGAAAGGCAAGACATGCTAAAGATGACAAAATATGCCCCTGTCATATCATACAGGCACAGGATCAAATATCAGATAAACACATTTCAGCAATCCAGCGTGATTTCCATTCTAAAAGAAAGCTCTCTTTTTAGCAATAGTTATTTCAGAAAAAATCTTTTGCCTTTTACACGTATGTAATTTGGGAATCTGGAAAGTGATTAATGCCAGAATGGAACAGCTATTGTAAAAATTGACAAGAATATATAATTCTGTATACTGGTTTATTTTGAGAATGAAGGATCATTTCAAATTCTACGATGACCATCTTTCAAATTTTATAGCAAACCATTTTTGCAGATGTTATACGCAAAAGATGCATCTATCTGGAAGCTGACAAGGCCTTCTGGCACTCTTAAGATTTAAAGGCAACATACTTTACTGTGCAGTTACTGCAGTTAAGAACTGTTTACAGAAACGTTCTTTAGGTTACCCAAGGGTCACCAAGAATACTAAGAGTACAATTGCATGTTTCCATTTTACCTGTATCTTTGTTCCCAGAAACTTTCATTGCAAAATGTTTTCCCTCTTTCAAACAGATGAACCACTATTTCCTGGAAATGGGATTACTGGATGTCTATTGCAGGTGGTATAACAAAATGTAAAATCTGCGGTTAGTTCAGAATGAAATGAAAACACAAAGTGCTGGAGGAACACAGCACGTTTGGCAGCATCTCGGGAGGGAATGGGCAGGCGGTCTTTGGGGTTGGGACCTTCCTTCAGATTCAGAACGACCTGTCCACTCCTTCTTCAGGTGCTGCCAGAACTGCTGAGTTCTTCCAGCACTTCGTGTTTTGATCAAAACTCTATCATCTGCAGTTACTAGTGTCTCAGATTGATATACCTGGTACCTGATAACAGCCCTTAAAACCAAAGTGCAATGACTTGCATATGAAAATATCCTTTTTTTCCTAAGCAGAAGGGCAGTGTGAGTGAAAGGGATTAGTGGAGTGAGAACAAGCGCTGAAATATCTTGATTAAAGTCGTTAACTAGTTGATTGCTAATACTAGTAATACGGTCACATATAACTACTTCACCTAATAACAACAAAATCTACAAAGAAAAGAACAATACTATTAATATATTCCATAATTATGCAAGCATTTGATGAAAAAATTGCAGGAAATACAATAAGCCGAATAGTATCTACCTGTCCATCAACTAATCAGGCGGCAGACAAGGGAAGAAGTGTTGATGGCCACTAATGGTTTTGTGCAGAGGCCTTACCCTTAGGACATAGTCCTCCAGAACCTGCCACCCCATAAATCTTAACAACCTGAAATAATTATGGAAAGCACTGGGCTGCGTTTTTCACCCTCACAAATTTGAACTCATCTAAAACTTTGCCATTCATGTTCCAACTCAAATCAAATCACATTCACCTTCGTTCCTACGCTGCTGACTAGTATTGGTTCCCTCCTCATTAGCTAACGTACTTCTACTTCGATTACTGTACGTTGATTCTGAGGTGGCTAAAAAGGCCATTGTGGGATCCAGCCAAAAGCAGTGGTGGTTCACTGAAGGAGTGATGCATTTCAGTGGAGGTTTAATACTGGAGTTGGCACAACACTATGATTAATAACCAGGAATATCCTGTTCACAACACACAGAACAAATCCAAGCTGACCAACCTTGCAACATCAGGCTACTCATGAGCCAAATAACCTTCATTCTAACAAGTTCATTAAAGTTGAATAAGGTGTGAGTGCCTATTCTGGACATCAAAGTATTATACGTGACCAAGACTGGTATCAAGTAAAACTGAAAACAGCAGAGGCCTGGGAAAAGCTTCCATTTTGCAATTTATCAGTTATAAGTAAAAACTAGACCAAGTGGACCTGTTGGGCCCAAACCTCTCCTTCATTGATGCAGCACCCTCTCCTCTACCCCTCCCTCCCCCACTCGCCCCTCTCTCCCCCACCCTCCCCCCTCCCTCCCTTCTCTCCCCCCTTCCCTCCCCCCTCTCCTTCCCTCCCTCCCCCCTCCCTCCCTCCCTCCCCCCCTCCCTACCCCCCTCCCCCTTCCCCTGCCCCCTTCCCCTCCTCCCCACTCCATCCCCCTCAACCCCTCTTAGCCTCCCTCCCTCCCCCCCCCCCCCTTCCCTAGGAGATAGATTTAAACTTTAAAATGTGAATAACTTTAAAAATATAACAC
The DNA here is from genome assembly GCF_053455715.1 of Rhinoraja longicauda. Lineage (NCBI taxonomy): Eukaryota > Metazoa > Chordata > Chondrichthyes > Rajiformes > Arhynchobatidae > Rhinoraja > Rhinoraja longicauda. Next base: position 4,672,765 of record NC_135967.1, on the reverse strand, counting down.
CGATTTCAATGAAACTTCTTCCATTAGCACCAAAGGGACGACGGTGAGTAAGGTGGGTCTAAAATTGTTGCACTATCGTTTACTGTTTAGGCTGTAGTTCAGGAACAAACAAACGAGTTTTAGTATATAGATAATAGTTTCCTTTATCTAAAAGGCACAAGTCAAGATTGTGAAAAAAAATCTGTTTTTGCCTTAGGGAGGCAGGTCCATGAACATTGAAGTAGCTTGACTCTATCCAGGACCCAGTGGTCTGTTTAACTGACTGCATCGACAAGCCTAAACATACCCTATCATCACAAGCAGACAGTGCCTGCAGTGTGTGGTAACTACAGACCACGTTGTTACAATCCAGCATGACTTCTTTAAGTTCAAATAGAAGTGTGGGAATGTCGTCTGTTCCAAGTCCTTGCTGAGTGCCAGGTGACATTTTATGCTCTGTACACATGTCACTAATGTTCCACGTTGCTGGCTCAAAATTCCTATCGAACAGCTTAGTGGGGAGACACTTTCTGCATAAGGGCACCCACGGTTCTAGTACAAGCCCGGCCACCACCGATTCGAAAATAACTAGAAATAGACAATAAAGCTGTCCATGTAAGTTTCAAGCACATTTCTTAAATTTACCCCTAAAAATTATTATGGCTATTTTATGAAAACATTTTTAAATATTTTTTTTAATATAATGAAAACATTATTTTATGAAAAAAAGAAAAAATTGTGTGATTTTAAATGGGTGACTGAATTTCATCATAAAAGGAATTGTCTAAAGACTTCTATTAATTTAGTTTAGTGATACAGGCCCTTCGGCCCACCGGGTCTCCACGCGCCGACCAGCGATCCCCGCACATTAACACCACCCTACACACACTAGGGACAATTTTTACATTAAATCAAGTCTTTTTGCACTATAAATATTTGGGAAATTGACTGGTATTTGACAAGCATTTAGAACTACAAGCAAGAGAGAATGCAATTTAATTTGGTTATGAAATCTTGTGGGTGTAAATGTAGAAAATCAAAATCTCCTTTGGGGTAGATTTCTCATGACCACCAAGAACCAGTGACATCATAATGACACTGGAAATTGTTAACTCCCATTGCCCTTTCAGAATGAATTTGCAGTTTAGTTAGAAATAATGAGAGGCAGGAAACCCAGCTCTTTCCATTATGATTGTTTGAACACTTACTGCCTCGTGGAACTTTTCTTCTTTACATAGAGTACAAACTTTTCATTTCCCCTTTGATAAATATTTAGAATTATCCAACCCTTCATACTTAAAAAGGGATTTAATTGTTCGACCAAAAGTTATTTTGAGCATTTGCAATGATTATAATTCGCAATTCACCTACCAGGAGTTATTTTTTGTATTTCTACAGCCCCTGTTTCCTTTTGTTAGAGACAAAGTTGGAACTGTTTTTGAAGTAACATAATGCTCCAGAATTGTATGAAGCGCGATGAGGTTTCTTAGTGGCTTTAACCTTTTAAAATTGGAAACATCTGTAAATTTTCCACAGGGACGGCTGCCTTCACGGAGAATGAGATGATCAGTCAAGAGCATCACGTACCTTTTCTAATACCAAACATATGCTCAAACTTTTGCAAAAAGCTTCACTTGAGCTGTGACAAAATAATTATTTGCTGAAAATTGCCAGTTGGTTTGCTTATATAACTTACAGGTATGAGGCAAATAAATCATGTGCAAAACGTGTGTGGTACTTAATGTTAAAATTTCTCCCAGTAATTTATCATCACTCTCAGTTTACTTTCATGCATTCAAGTCAAATAATTATTGAGAACTTTGCTGGACTGGGCAATACATCAACGAATTGTGGCAATAATATCCAAACATTTTACAGACAATTAGTGTGAGTGATACTTGTTAATGGAAAGCTTAGTAAAAAGACTTCAACAGCAAAACTGCAAACAATATCAATAGCTGTTAAGCTTAACGGTATGGAATTTCTCACATTGGTAAGAATTTCATGCTAAAAAATAAATGGCACAATTAAACATAGAAACATGATTCATGAAACCAAGATTTTTCTTGGAGATTTGTTACACCAAAAGAAAAATGCTGGAGTAAGTACTTAAGTAATTTCTTATACAATACCGCAATTTTCCTGGGACTGAAAGCAGTCACAGGTAATTATCGGGTCTCTATCGCAATTAAATTTATGGCACACGCAATTTTTGTAGCTTAACACTAGTTTTCGTGCAGTAGCCACTTTAAATTTAAGCATGGCATCCTGGCAACAGGCTCATTTATTAGATAGCATTTTTTGATTAGACTTAAATTAAGTTCTATTGTGATTGTTACTCAGTGGTGGGCGAGAGACAAGTTCTTAAACCACCATATTACTGTGACAATCAACAATGTGGGATTATTTGAGATTCATTTCATTTGAGTGCTATATTTACATACTTTCTGTTTAAACAGTGATGGTTGCCGAGAAGACTATAATTGTTTTGTAAGTATTAAAAAGACTTGTGCAATTTGGTTGATCAAACAACTTGCTGTCCTGGTTTTGTATATTATCCTGTGTTGTTAACTATTTTTTTCCTTCAAAACTACCAACAAGCATCTAGTCCCAATTTCCCACGTTTGGCCCATAAGCCATCTAAACCTTCCTATCCTCCACTGATGCTGCCAGGCCAACTGAGTTCCTCCAGCACGTTGCCTTTTGCCAGTCCGCTAGTTTGATATTCAGGAATGGATTAGCAGAAAGGTCCTCCAACTACATGTTAGTGAGATCAAAACAAGACTTTGGTCCCTGTCATGAACTCCATTCAATAGAAATTGACCCCGTCCCACATCAAAGCAACTGTTTTCAACTGGTGGCAATTTTGTCAATGTCATTGTCTATCCTCATCTCAGTAACAATGCCTAACTGCACAATTGCCTCAGCTCATCCATGCCTTTATATCATACTGGACCAAGTGGACCCATTGGGCCCATTCCTCGTAGGGGGGGGGACAGGGAAGGGGAGAGGGTGTCACTGACCTGGGCCCCATGGCGCCAGCGCTACAGCCAGAGCGAGCCGAGAACTCAAAGCCTCTCCTGTATTAGTCTAGCACCCTCACCACCCCACTCACCCACTCAATCCCCCTTATCCCCACTCCTCCCCCCCACTCACTCAATCCCCCCTACCCCACCCCCACTCCCCCCCACCCCACCACTACTCCCCTCCACTCCCCCCACCCCCTCCTCCCCTCCCCCAACTCCCACTCCCCCTCTCCCCGCCACTCCCCCCCACCCCACCACTACTCCCCCTCCACTCCACTCACACTCTGCCCTCCCCCCTCCTCCCTCCCCCCTCCTCCCTCCCCCCTCCTCCCTCTCCACTCCCCCCTCCTCCCTCTCCACTCCCCCTCCTCCCTCTCCACTCCCCCCTCCCCCTCCCCCTCCCCCTCCCCCTCCCCGCTCCCTCCCCCTCCCCCTCCCCCTCTCCCTCCCCCTCCCCCTCTCCCTCTCCCTCCCCCTCTCCCTCTCCCTCCCCTCCCCCTCCCCCTCCCCCTCTCCCTCCCCATCCCCCCACCATCACTCTCCCCCCACCCCTTCCCCTCACTCCACCTCCATCCCCCTTCCTCCTACCCCCACTCCCCGGCAGCAAGCCTTGATCATATCAACGGGTCCCAACTGGACAGGCGCGGGCGTTCCGGAGCTGAACAAAATATGGCAACCCTTCCCCTACTGCGCACGCGCCGAAGCTGAGCTCAAAATTGTAACCCTCCCCCAACTGCGCAGGGCCCGGAACTGAACTGGCAAGGCTTGATCGTATCAACGGGTCCCAACTCTGCAGGACTCAGAGGTCCCACTGTGACGTCATACGCGGGTGACGGCTAAAGGGAGAAAAAAGTGATTTTTTAAACTTTAAAAAGAGATTCTGAAAGATTAAAAAGTGATTAAAAAAATATATATAACATTTATCGAAACTCCAGGACAATGGGGAGTAAGGTGGGCCTATAATTGTCGCGCTATCATGCACCGTTTTGGCTGTGTCCAGCCCCAAATAATATACAATTAATATACACACAAACAAACAGAGAGTTTGGGAAGCCAGAGGATTGAGACTCCTTTAAAGAGCAACAGAAGATAACTAAAAAGGCAATACGGGGAGAAAAGATGAGGTACGAGGGTAAACTAGCCAATAATATAAAGGAGGATAGTAAAAGCTTTTTTAGGTATGTAAAGAGGAAAAAATAGTCAAGGCAAATGTGGGTCCCTTGAAGACAGAAGCAGGGGAATTTATTATGGGGAACAAGGAAATGGCAGACGAGTTGAACCGGTACTTTGGATCTGTCTTCATTAAGGAAGATACAAGCAATCTCCCAGATGTTCTAGTGGCCAGAGATCCTAGGGTGACGGAGGAACTGGAGGAAATCCACATTAGGCAGGAAAAAGTTTTGGGTAGACTAATGGGACTCAAGGCTGATAAATCCCCAGGGCCTGATGGTCTGCATCCCAGGGTGCTTAAGGAGGTGGCTCTAGAAATTGTGGACACATTAGTGATTATTTTCGAATGTTCTATAGATTCCGGGTCAGTTCCTGTGGATTGGAGGGTAGCTAATGTTATCCCACTTTTCAAGAAAGGAGGGAGAGAGAAAACGTGAAATTATAGACCAGTTAGTCTGACATCAGTGGTGGGGAAGATGCTGGAGTCAATTATAAAAGACGAAATTGCAGAGCATTTTGATAGCTGTAACAGGATCATTCCGAGTCAGCATGGATTTACGAAGGGGAAATCATGCTTGACTAATCTACTGGAATTTTTTGAGGATGTAACTAGGAAAATTGACAGGGGAGAGCCGGTGGATGTGGTGTACCTCGACTTTCAGAAAGCCTTCGACAAGGTCCCACATAGGAGATTGGTGGGCAAAATTAGAGCACATGGTATTGGAGGTAGGGTACTGACATGGATAGAAAGTTGGTTGACAGACAGAAAGCAAAGAGTGGGGATAAATGGGTCCCTTTCAGAATGGCAGGCAGTGACTAGCGGGGTACCACAAGGCTCGGTGTTGGGACCGCAGCTATTTACAATATACATCAATGACTTGGATGAAGGGATTAAAAGTACCATTAGCAAATTTGCAGATGATACAAAGCTGGGTGGCAGTCTGAACTGTGAGGAAGATGCTATGAGGTTGCAGGGTGACTTGGACAGGTTGTGTGAGTGGGCGGATGCTTGGCAGATGCAGTTTAATGTGGATAAGTGTGAGGTTATCCACTTTGGTGGTAAGAATAGGAAGGCAGATTATTATCTGAATGGTGTCAAGTTAGGAAAAGGGGACGTACAACGTGATCTGGGTGTCCTAGTGCATCAGTCACTGAAAGGAAGCATGCAGGTACAGCAGGCAGTGAAGAAAGCCAATGGAATGTTGGCCTTCATAACAAGAGGAGTTGAGTATAGGAGCAAAGAGGTCCTTCTGCAGTTGTACAGGGCCCTAGTGAGACCGCACCTGGAGTACTGTGTGCAGTTTTGGTCTCCAAATTTGAGGAAGGATATTCTTGCTATTGAGGGCGTGCAGCGTAGGTTTACTAGGTTAATTCCCGGAATGGCGGGACTGTCATATGTTGAAAGACTGGAGCGACTAGGTTTTGTATACACTGGAATTTAGAAGGATGAGAGGGGATCTTATCGAAACGTATAAGATTAATAAGGGGTTGGACACATTAGAGGCAGGAAACATGTTCCCAATGTTGGGGGAGTCCAGAACCAGGGGCCACAGTTTGAGAATAAGGGGTAGGCCATTTAGAACAGAGATGAGGAAAAACTTTTTCAGTCAGAGAGTTGTGAATCTGTGGAATTCTCTGCCTCAGAGAGCAGTGGAGGCCAATTCTCTGAATGCATTCAAGAGAGCTAGATAGAGCTCTTAAGGATAGCGGAGTCAGGGGGTATGGGGAGAAAGCGGGAACGGGGTACTGATTGAGAATGATCAGCCATGATCGCATTGAATGGCGATGCTGGCTCGAAAGGCCGAATGGCCTCCTCCTGCACTTATTGTCTATTGTTATTGCTCCAATCTACCTTTGGCTGTTGTCCATGTTCCATAAACTTAGTGGGGAGGAATTGTGCCCCTCTTTTATTGTCTAATTTTGTAAAGTCATGCAAGAGAGATTTTGTGGTGTTTGCTGAGCAATATTATTTCTTTAAAGCATCCCTTCTGTTAACCAGGTTTTATATATTTAAACTACTTGTTGAATTGATGGGACTTGCTTCATCTGTATTATTGGATTAGAATAGCACCACAACTGATCACTACTCCACATATCTGTTTTTAAGTCTTTGTACAAATGGACCTAATGAGCTTTATTTTCATTTTTGATGGGAAATTTCAAAATGAAATTGTGAATGAAGAGACCTGAACCATTGGCTAGAGTGGATGGTGGAGATGAGTTGGCTGACTTTCTTTACCCTCCTTAAGTCTAGATCGTTGAGCTCTTTTACAATGTCCCTCACCTCATCCAAAAAGAACCAGTGATCAACCTGGAACTTTGCTGAACCGTCTGCATCGGTTACACTTTGCCAATAAATTCACCCGTTGAACTGTGTTGCTTTTAAGTCCTTTGGTGCCACGATTGTTTGAATGTGTATGAAATTCATACAGGAATGAGAAGATCCATATTACAGACAAAGTGAAATTTGTTATTTAGGAGTGAGGGTCAGTCGTGAAAATGGACATAGTCCAACATTGCAGACTGATCATAAAAGTAAAATCTCATGAGATCCAAGAGAAAGTGGCAAGTTGGATCCAATTCAGTAATTCATGCTTTAGTGATTAGAAGACTCCAGGCAAAAAGGCTCCCAAGGGCTCATTGCTAGGTGTCTGGCTTCCGATAATCTGTTCCAATCATTTGGACAAATAGTTAAAAGAGATTTGCACATGGTTCAAAATTTGATAAGGAGGAAAGCTACAGTCAGCAGTATGATATTGCTAGTTAATAATGAAGACACTGCAGACAATAAAAATCTGAAACACAAAAATGGTGGAATTATTCAGCTGCTCAGGCAACACATGTGGAATGAGAAACACAGTTAATGTTTCAAGCTGAAGATCATTCATCAGATGTTGTTTTGTGGCAGAGTATTTGTTTGAGGAAGATATTAGTGGCTGATTAGTTTTGTTTAGTTGAGTTTAAAGATACAGTGTGGAAACAGGCCCTTCAGCCCACCAAGCCGCGGCAACCGATAATCATGATACATTAGTTCTATCCCACACTAGGGATCATTTACAAAACCCAATTAACCTACAAGCTTGCAGGCCTTTGGAATGTGGGAGGAAACCCCAAGAACCCCATGTGGTCACAGGGAGAATGTACAAACTGTGTACAGACAGCAACCGTAGTCAGAATCAAACCCAGGTCACTGGCGCCACAAGGTAGCCACAATCTTGGCAAATGGTATTTGATCTGAAGAACTGTGAGGTAATGCAGTTGTGATGGGTAACAAGATATGGGGTGCACAATAAATGGAAAACATTGAGCTGCATAGAAGAGTTGTAAGAGAGCATCTCCATAAATCAATCAAGGCAGTAATCATGTTAATAAGGGGTTAAGAGCAAACAAGGGAAACTTTCCTTCAATAACTAAGAAGCAGAACATGAGAAAAAAGGAGATCCTGCTGGAACTATACAATACACGATTTAAGCCATATCTAGAGTTCAGTAAACAACCCAAGCAATGGATATGATAGCACTTGAGGGCATAGAGAAGAATTAAGAGGATATTACTTGATATGGATGCTTTCTCTGGGTGCTCTGGATCCAGAGATGCTCTGGATGCTCTGGATGCTTTCAAGAGAGAGTTAAATAGAGCTCTTAATGATAGCGGAGTCAGGGGGTATGGGGAGAGGGCAGGAACGGGGTACTGATTGTGAATGATCAGCCATGATCACATTGAATGGCGGTGCTGGCTCGAAGGGCCAAATGGCCTACTCCTGCACCTATTGTCTATTGATATTACAAGCTTAGCTATCAGGAATAAAAAGCTAAACTTGTCCTCTTTGGAACTGGGCTGGTTGAGAGAGATTTAATTGTTTTGTGTAAATTATATAAAATTTGGATAGGTGGAAGAATAAAGGAGGATATCGACACGAGGAACTACAGATACTGGTTTACAAAAAAAAGACACAAAGTGCTCGAGGTCAGGCAGCATCTATGGAGGATCTGAAAAGGTGATGTTTTGGATCAGGACCCGTCTTGAGACTGAATGTAGCGGGGGAAGAAACCTGGAAGAGAGCTGGAGGCAACACAAAACCAGACAAGTGATAGGTAGATACAGCTGAGGGGCAAATAGTTGCGTAAAGACCAGATGAAAAGATAAAAGACAAGGAGGCAAGTATAAAAGAGGGGTGAAATGTGAAGACACAAGGAACTGAAGAAGCTGGTTTACAAAAACAAAATGAGTCTGAAGAGTCCCAATGTAAAATGCCACCTATCCATGATCTCCAGAGATGCTGTCTGACCCACTGAGTTACTCCAGCACTTTGCGTGCAATGTGAAGCCAGAGGAAGGATATAGATGAAAGGGGGTGGGGAAGAGGTAGGGAGACAGGATTGTGCGAGAAATGGGTGCATATAGATGTGGGGCAGAGGGAAGGCAGTGGGTGCAAAAAGGGGGGAGGTTGAGAGTGGCTGTTACTTAGTTACCTAAAGTTGGAGAATTTAATGTTCACGCCATTGGGATGTAAGCTGAATATGAGGTGCTGTTCCTACAGTTTATGTGTGACCCCATGCTGGCAATGAAGGAGGCCCAAGATAGAAAGGTCAGCCTGGGAATGGGAAATGGAGTTAGAATGGTTAGCAACAGGCTGATCCAGCAGACCAAGTGCAAGTGTTCGGCGAAAAGGAAGCCACATCAGGAACACAGAATGCAGGATGTGGTGGAGGTGCATGTGAACCTTTGTCTCACCTGGAAGGGCTGCTGGGTCTTTGGATATATGTGGGGGAGGTACAGGGACAGGTGTTGCATTTCCTGCGGTTGCAGAGGAAAGTACCTGGAGATGGGGTAGTTTGAGTGCAAAGGAATAAGGGACTTCTCCCTCAGCAGAGGTCAGTAACCTGTAGCATTTGTGGAATTCTCTGCCACAGAGGGCAGTGGAAGCCAAATCACTGGATTGATTTAAGAGAGAGTTAGATAGAGCTCTAGGGGCTAGTGGAATCAAGGGATATGGGGAGAAGGCAGGCACGGGTTATTGATTGGGGACGATCAGCCATCATCACAGTGAATGGCGGTGCTGGCTCGAAGGGCCGAATGGCCTCCTCCTGCACCTATTTTCTGTTTCTAAATGAATGGATACAGGCATTTGAGGAGAACTGGAAAAAAAATTACCTGATAAGTGGTGGTAGTCTGGAACCATTGGACCAGAAAGCTTAATTGAATTTAATAAATACCTGCTAAGCATTTGATGAGCTGTACCTAATCCATTGATAAAGATTTGGGAAGTGGGACAAGTCTCAAACGTTCTTTTGCAGTTAGCATGAAAACAATTTACTAAGTAGCCTCCTGTTTCGTTTTAAGTTCTATCATTAATTATTCAGTGACTAACAATGTTTAATTTTACATATTATTTTTATTTTCTAAAATGGTTTACCTCCAGCATCGGAATTTTGCTGTGTTTAACTGGCGTTGCTGAAGGCAGACATGCAACTGAAAATCTAGGAATTAAGTCAATGGACTGAATTTTAGAGGCTGAGAACTGCATGCTAAGATTTACCGCAACTGACCAGGAATGAATTTCACAGCAACAACTTTTAGCATGAAGCTGGAACATTTCCACATGTCACAGCACCCTCATCTGGCCAACAGCTGGATTTACCTATTCATTTATCCCAAAGAGCACCAGATGAAGGAGCAGGAAGGATTACTGAGCTGACACAGGTGCACATGGTTTGGCTTCCATGGTTTTACTGACAATTACTATTAATGACAAATATGCTGTCAATGCAACTCTGTTTTTGGTTAACCTTATGTTCGTTGTTTGGCAGAACATGCTTACATTTTTCTATGCTTAGTGAGAGAATGCTAGATAGTTACTCCACTGGGTTGATGTAGATTAAAGCTCCTTCAGTTCTAACTCAACAATGTGTATTAATCCCTAGTTCTGAAAAGCTCCACTGGTGCACTTGCATGGCATTTCCATTTCACACAGCAGCTGTCCTGTTGCCTCTTTCAGTGATGCCCTGTTTATAGCAACAAATGTGAGTTAAATTTACCAAAAATTCATCCGCTGTTTGCTGCTATAAATGACCTGAATTATCACCTTCCGAATTGTATTTGGATCAATGAAGACCGCTGGAAAAATGGCTTCAGTCCAGGGATGTGAGAGAGATCAGACCAGTATAAACAGACAGGTGGAGTTTGTTCCTGAATTCTTGGCCCTTCAACAACATGGTCATTGCTAAACCCTACTGCTACCACTATCCACCTACGAGGTTGTTTTCCCATTTTGTCGTTTTTCCCTCCTACTAAATTTAAAAGAGAACTTAAAAATAAAACTGTCTAAAAAATTCTATTGAGCATGACAACATTTGTGTGTGCTAAGCAGTGAAATGTTGTTCAATATTTCTGGTTCTAGCTATGTAGTAGGTATCACTCATACAAACCTGTTGCAGTCCCTTGCACAGTGCTACTTGAAAGCACCCAAATTTCTAACATAGTACCTGGATATTTAACTTTCACTTCATTTTCAATACCAATGTCAATTCAATGGGAATATTCATATTTTATAACAAACCTAAGCACAAACTTAAACATGTAGTCGAGGTAGAACCGGGAAGGTCTTACCTTCCGCGCCTTCAAGGTTGGCTGCAGGAGCCCCCCCCCCAGGGAACAAGGGCCAGTCATGGAGAGAGACATTGGTTCGACCGGATGTAGGCGATGGCTGCAATGGGCCTTTGTGGCCAGCTGCAGCTGGAACTGTAAAATGGCGGCAAAATGATGCCTCTTGCATATGGACTCAGTGGACTGTTCTGTATGTTCTGTACTAATGTGCTTATGTACTGGGATAGTCTTGCTGAACTGTATGCAAACTAATGTATTTCACTGTAGCTGGTACACGTGACAGTAAAGAAACCATTGAACCAGATGTTCGTGTGCCAAAGTGAGAAAGTGCAACACTGCTGGAAGCTCCATCTTTCAAGCAAGACTTTAGACTAAGGCCATAACTGTCCAAAGTGGATGTGAAGGATCCCAAAGCATGATTGAAAGAATTAGCCAGACCTTTTATTGTTCATGGTCCAGTGGTTTAACATCTTAATTTATATTCAGCAACTATTCTTAACCTCACAATTTAAATCCCACTCTTACATTGAATCAGCTAACATAGATTCTAGCTAGCACAATGGCCTGTTTCCTTTATCATTGTTATTCTTTTGCATATCTTTCATCTATTTGTTCTATATCTCTCTATTTTACCATCTATATCTCTCATTTCCATTTTCCCTAACTCTCAGTCTGATGAAGTGTCTCCACCTGAAACTTCACCTCTTCCTTTTCTTCAGAGATGCTGTTTAACCTGCTGACTTACTCCAGCTTTTTGTGTCCATCTTAGATTCACAGAAGTAAAGTCAAGGTGATTGTCATACGCACAGGTACATGAGGTACAGATAGACTTGAACACCGATTTTCTGGCAACTGATGATCCGCCCATCCCTATAATCCAGACAAAATTACAAGAGCTCAGTTGAAATTCCCTGAGCAGCCACAGATGGCATTGTGAGTGGCGACCGCTCTTTCCGGTTGTGTCCCTCCATCGTGAATGAATCAACTGTGCTCTCAATCTTCTCTCCTAACTGTTTCCCAAGACAATACAGTAAACCCGCGTTTAATGACGACCTTATAACAGATGTCAACAATGTGCAACAATGACAATAAAGATATATTGTATTGTATTGTATTGTATTGTAACGGATGGACCTGCCAACCCATCCCCGGCTCGCACCATCTTCTCGGCCGTTTAGAGCCCTGGCATCCGACCCCAGTCCCGATGGTCATTCATTAATTAAAGTATAAGAAAATAACTGCAGATGCTGGTACAAATCGAAGGTATTTATTCACAAAATGCTGGAGTAACTCAGCAGGTCAGGCAGCGTCTCAGGAGAGAAGGAATGGGTGACGTTTCGGGTCGAGACCCTTCTTCAGACTTTAATTAAAGGTCATTCAAGCAGAACTTGTTTTCCCAATACTGTACTTGTTTCTAATTTTTATTTCAGAATTATTCCAGGTTATTGGCATTAAAGACCAGGCATGTGAGTGAGGTAAAAAGAAAAGGAGGTAAAGAGCCGAGCGCTTGCATGAGGCATACAACAGGGGTCAAAAAATTGGAAAACTTTTGAAAATGTACACACAAAATTACCAGTTTGAAGCCTCTTTTAGTGCATTTCAAAGTAAAAACAGACATTACAAAATAATGTGAATAAGTCACTGTACACTAATAACATTAAGTAAATCCGCACATTAATTGATAATCAGCCCAAAAAGGTGGTAATTGGCTTTTCTGCTGTGTTTTATATTTTAACCCTGTGTTAATTAATTTAGTTATATCATCTTGCACTTAAATTTAATATTTACCCATTACAGTTCCACCACTGATTTTCTGGCACTCTTGGTTCCAGAGCTTTGCTGGCTTATCCAGCAGGCCAAGGAAGTCGGCTATGGGGATAGATGTGCTGGCTCCAGCTGGGCTGGAGTTCCAGAGCCCCGGCCGCAGGTTGCAAATTCAACCCACCGATCAGCCGTAGAAGTCCCGATGAGATCGAGATTGGCTGTCTTGCCCAGCGTTGGTGCCACATTTTCCGGTAGACTTCCAAGGATCGGGGGATTTTTCACAGAACCCCTAGCAACCTCTAGCGGCCAAATTGATAAATTGGCTATGGAAGTCCCGTTGAGGTCGAGATTGGCTGCCTTGCCCAGCCGAGGTGCAACATTTTCGAGGAGATTTCCAGGGCGTGGGTGGGGGGATTTCTCGCGGAACCCCTATCAACCTCTAGCGGAAACATAGTGTTCATTACAAGTCTATACATCGTTTATTTATTTTTCTTTCTTTTTTTCAATACGATTTCTCCGTTTATTTGGCAAAATGAAAAATGCGGAAATCGTGCAAAAGGCGCAAAAAACTGATTTTAAAAACGCGGAAATCCGCGGAAATGCGGAAAATTCACATGCCTGAAAGACGCAAGACGTGTTTTCTCACACAAAAACTTATTTGACCACATTTCACAAAGTTGAAGTGAACATTTCATTCTGAGAGATGTATTTTAAGTGTAACCTTAAGAACATAAAATTTAGGAACACGGGGAAAAAAATCAGGAAGCATAGCAAGTGAATTTTTGATAGATTATCTCCATCCATCTGCCTAATCATCATAATCTTTAATCCAATTGCTTCTTGAATTAACTTATCCAGCCTGATTCTACGGTTTTCCTTTGTAATGTATTCCATAAGTTTATTGTACTTTAGCTGACATGGTTATAACCCATCATCTTTAGTTTAATCCTATTGACTTGATGTCAAGTAAATAGGCAAAATAACTGCATATCAAAATCTTTAAAGAAACAAAGAACTTGCTAAAATGTTTCTTCTCAATATAATAAAATTAAATCATATATAGATTTTGGTAAATCAATTTATTATGTAACGTAAAACAAATTAATTTAATAATGGCAATTGATCAATATTTTAAAAAAACTGCAGTTGGACTTCTACTAAATAGATAATAATTTATATATATCCACTAATAATATAATAACATGCAAACTTTTATCGAATTAAAGCTGCTTTCATGAGAAACGTCACCTATTTATTTTCTCCAGAGATGTTGAGTTACTCCAGCCTTTTGTGTCTATCTTCTGAAACGGACTCCTATCCCAGTGCAATAAACCAGAAAATGTTGGAAACACCAGCAGGTCAGGTATCATCTTTGGTGAGAGAAGCGGGTTATCATCATGTAGCGTAAACTCAGATTATCTCTCTCCACAGATGCTGTCTGATCCACTGGGCATTTCCAACATTCTCCTTTATTTCAGATTTCTAGAAACTGCAGTGTTTTGCAATCACAGTTCAAGCAATTTGGCTGCAATTAACAAACTTCCACCACCCTCTGCCTGACATCATCACTAGTTCTTGTCTCATACAATCTTCAGGTCTCAATCTTATTCCTTTGTTCTCTCCACCTGACCCCCATGTCTGCAATTTAAATGTGTTTCTTTCTATGTTTTTTCTTAAATCTAATAAAAGATAATCAGCTTGAAATGTTAACTATGATTCTCTTTTCGCAGATGCTGCTTGTTGACTTGCCAAGAATTTCTGTTTTCATTTTAGATTTCCGGTATCTAGGTTTTTTGCTTTTTGATTTCGACTGGGCAAATCGTTGAACTAATTTATTTATTTTTAATCAAAATTACACCTGTGGGGCATTGGCAAAGAAGACTCTAGGACAAAAGATTTAATACCACTGCATAACAGCAAACTATGTTGAGTTTGCAGGCATATTGCCATTTGTTTAATTTGGAATATTTTGGGACATTTTAAACAGTATTATCATTTTGCCACATGATAATCCCTCATAACCAAACCTGTCTCTTGCACAACTTTTGAAACAGCAGACTTGAGTGTTTTAAATTATCACTGTAACAATAAATTATTTGAACTATACCAGTTTGTTTAAGTGGAAACTAGTCTGGGTTAAGTGGAATATTTTTTCAAGCTAAATAGAAATATTCCACATGCAACAAGATAGCACCAAATGCCATGATTACTATCAGTCATTCCTGTTCATTTTGATAAATAGATAAATTGAACAAAACAGTAATAAGGTCAAATCCATTAGATATAGCACATTTTGAATGAAATGTCATCAATTACCAAGAGAAAATATGATCCATTGGATGGACAAACTGTTTAAACAAATTTGTATGCAGAACAAAGCATTTCTAATGGCTAGACACAAAATGCTGGAGTAACTCAGCAGGACAGCAGCATCTCTGGAGAGAAGGAATGGGTGACATTTCTTGCCGAGACCCTTCTTCAGATATTTCTAATGGCTAACAGGTGCAGAGTTCCAAATCTCCTGTAAAATCTATCATGAGGTTGTCATGTGCAGCAATATACAGGCTTTGTCTGCAGTTCACATTTAGAACGTGAGGAGTTTGTGCTACAAAAGTAATATATGACAAATGGATCCAGTCTGTCATTATGTTTATGGCTCTTCTCCTGTAATGCACTATTCCACCGGGTGGCGCCGTCAGCGATGGCAGCCTTGCCAACGGTCTGTCTGTCTTTTCGTCTTTTTGTTATTTTTAGTGTGTTTTAAAAGTATGTGTTAATGTTCTCGGGTTTGTTTTATGTGGGGGGGGGGGGGGGGTCGGGAGAAACTTTTTTTCAATCTCTTACCTTGCCGGAGATGCAATTGTTTTCCGGATCGTATCTCCGGTCGCTCTGCGGCCTAACATCATTGAGCTGGTGGCCTTGCTCGGGACTGACTTTGAGCCCCACCGCGGGGCCATGGACTTAACATCAGAGCCTGCAATCCCTTGCCTGGGATCGACGCTCCAACCGTAGCCTGCGGATTTCAACATCGAGGAGCTCGCAGTTTCAGGTAGAGACTGATGCCGGGAAGCTCCAAAGTCGCAGAAGGTTCGACCAGCCCCGACCCGGGTCAGATCGCCCGGCATGGGGGAGCTGAGATCCCCCCGACATGGAGGGCCCGATCGCCAGCTATGGGGGCCAAGATGGTCCAGTCCACAGAAGGCCCGATGCCCCCGACCGCGGGAGAACAAAGAAGGGAAGAAGTTTGAACTTTTTTTTGCCTTCCATCACAGTGAGGAATGTGGAGCAGTCACTGTGGTGGATGTTCATGTTAAAATGTATTTTGTGTGTTCTGTTGCTTTTTATTGGTATGACTGTATGGCAAATGAAATTCCTCGTATGCTGTAAAATATACTTGGCTAATAAAGTCTGATTATGATTATGATTATTTTGCTACAAAACATATATGTTGCACCCAATCAAATACTGATCAAAGATTGTAGCCATGGAAATCATGAAATAAAGTAAGAACTCGCATTACAAAGATTTTGCATGAAGATAAAGCTTATTACAATCAATGATGCATTTGCACTAGTTATACTTACAAAATATGGTCATTACTACAACTTAGGAAAATTGTTGAAAAATGCAATTTATTTAACAATTTAGTGTTTAACAACATTACACTAATATTTAAATAGTTCATTTATGAAATGGACCTACGTTAACACTGAGGAATGCAAAAATATTTCCAGAGGTTGGTCCTCAAACTGAGCTGAATTAGCAGATATGATATAGATATTATGTGAGTATTACTAATACACCAGGATCATAGAGAATTGAAAAAAAAACCTATTGGACTTAATGACCAAAAGGTTATGAATCTTAATTATATTTACATTACCATTACATAACATTACCAGACATTCAGAAGTACCAAGGCTCTGTTATCTCCAAAGAGATAGCAAACCTTCATAGGTAATTCAGGTAAATTGTGTGACAGAACATGAATAATTTGCCTGGGGGGGGGCGGCCATTTGACCTTTGTTGCTTTCATTTAATTAAAACTCTTTGGGGTTTGGCTTTCTATAGACCTGTTTTTTCATTTACTTTCTCCTTAATACTTTTTTCCTAATGTCGCCCAATGCGTTTTTACATTCAACTTCAACAAAATATATGGAGTCATTCTAAGAAGGGTCTGGGCCCGAAACATCTGAAGAGTCTCGACCCGAAACGTTACCCATTCCTTCTCTCCAGAAATGCTGCCCGAGTTGTTCCAGCATTTTGTCTACCTTCGATTTAAACCAGCATCTGCAGTTCTTTCCTACACATGGAGTCATTCTAACACTGATTATGACTTGCGACAGAGCAGTCCATATTCAGATTACTCTTAAAAAAGAAAAAAGAATATTGCAGAAAGTTTCCTCTTCTATGCAATTAAATCAGTCAAGTTGGAAATACTCAGCAGGCAGGGAACTTCAGTGGGAAGAGAATTTCAAAGTACTAACTACTTGATTGGCATCCTGTCAACCTTAAAAAGCATTCATTTCCTCCATCACAGGCACAACCTGGCTGCAGAATATACCAGATAAAATATATGCTACTATTACTCGTCCAGGCTACTCTGGTAGCACCTTCCAAACCGTGACCTTTATCACTAAGAAAGATGGCAGACATACAGGAATGCTAGGCTGGTGAACTCCCAAGAAAGCTGAGATGGATCATTGACTCAGCAATTCTGGATGAACATGGTTGTGAAAGCTTTAGCCTCAGATGCTGGGCCACAGTGGCGTTAAGGATGTGGATGTTCTTCAAGCCTCTTCTTCCTGTTACCTGTTTCACTGTACATCACCACATACAATGATATAGACAATAGACAATAGGTGCAGGAGTAGGCCATTCGGCCCTTCGAGCCAGCTCCACCATTCAATGGGATCATGGCTGATCATTCTCAATCAGTACCCCGTTCCTGCCTTCTCCCCATACCCCCTGACTCCGCTATCCTTAAGAGCTCTATCTAGCTCTCTCTTGAATGCATTCAGAGAATTGGCCTCGACTGCCTTCTGAGGCAGAGAATTCCACAGATTTACAACTCTCTGACTGAAAAAGTTTTTCCTCATCTCAGTTCTAAATGGCCTACCCCTTATTCTTAAAATGTGGCCATTGGTTCTGGACATTGGGAACATGTTTCCTGCCTCTAACATGTCTAACCCCTTAATAATCTTATATGTTTCGATAAGATCCCCTCTCATCCTTCTAAATGCCAGTGTATACAAGCTTAGCCGCTCCAGTCTTTCAACATAGGACAGTCCCGCCATTCCGGGAATTAACATAGTAAACCTACGCTGCACGCCCTCAAAAGGAAGAATGTCCTTTTTCAAATTTGGAGACCGAAACTGCACACAGTACTCCAGGTGCGGTCTCACTAGGGCCCTGTACAACTGCAGAAGGACCTCTTTGCTCCTATACTCAACTCCTCTTGTTATGAAGGCCAACATTCCATTGGCTTTCTTCACTGCCTGCTGTATGCTCCCTTTCAGTGACTGATGCACTAGGACACCCAGATCTCGTTGTACGTCCCCTTTTCCTAAATTGACACCATTCAGATAATAATCTGCCTTCCTATTCTTACCACCAAAGTGGATAACCTCACACTTATCCACATTAAACTACATCTGCCATGCATCCGCCCACTCACACACCCTGTCCAAGTCAACCTGCAACCTCATAGCATCTTCCTCACAGTTCACACTACCACCCAGCTTTGTATCATCTGCAAATTTGCTAATGGTACTTTTAATCCCTTCATCCAAGTCATTGATGTATATTGTAAATAGCTGCGGTCCCAGCACCGAGTCTTGCGGTACCCCACTAGTCACTGCCTGCCATTCTGAAAGTGACCCATTTATCCCAACTCTTTGCTTTCTGTCTGTCAACCAATTTTCTATCCATGTCAGTACCCTACCCCCAATACCATGTGCTCTAATTTTGCCCACTAATCTCCTATGTGGGACCTTGTCGAAGGCTTTCTGAAAGTCGAGGTACACCACATCCACCGGCTCTCCCCTGTCAATTTTCCTAGTTACATCCTCAAACAATTCCAGAAGATTAGTCAAGCATGATTTCCCCTTCGTAAATCCATGTTGACTCGGAACGATCCTGTTACTGCTGTCCAAATGCTCCACAATTTCGTCTTTTATAATTGACTCCAGCATCTTCCCCACCACTGATGTCAGACTAACTGGTCTATAATTTCCTGTTTTCTCTCTCCCTCCTATGTGTACAGTTATTTGATATTATCCATTGGTTATGAATTTGCTTATGTGCATCGCTCCTTCTATTTTTAACTTTGTCCTTTGTTACAACTTGTAACAGGCCATAAGATTACCGATTACAGTGGTGCGCATTGCTGTTGAACATCTGCAGCATTTTAAGGATGCCCAGCTTTTAGTGCAAAAGTCTATCCCATTCAGCATAATTGTAGTACCACAAAACACAATGCAGGATGTCGTTGCTGTGAAGACAGCAACGACATAGATAGCGATAAACTGATTGATTCTACCAAAATTACCTTGGACAAATGATCTGCTCTAACTCCATTCATAAATTTGCAGATGACACCAGTACTGTGGGCCAGATTTCAAACAATGATGAGATTGAATACAGGAGGGAGACAGAGGCCTTAGTAGCCTGGTGTCAAGACAACTAGCTCTCACCCATTGTCAGCAGATTAAAGGAGCTGGTCAAGGACTGCAGGAAGCAGAGTGGAGTACATGGCCCAGTTTGCGCCAATGGCATGGAAGTGGAGATGGTGAAGAACTTCATGTTTCTAGGTGTAAACACTGCTTTTTTGGTATACAAAAAGGTGGCGGTACACATATTGTTCCTTGCTCTTGGTGTATATGGTAGATTTCATCCTATAAGCTGCTTAAGCTGTTTAAGGGTCTAACCATCTAATTTAATTAAAGTTTTATTTTTCAACTTTAGTGATCTTTTCGTAAGATTAAAAAATTGAAAATCTAGTTTTTAAGAGGTCAAAAAAAGCCATTTACAAAAAAAGCACCAAGTGGGTGTAAGTTTATTATTGTCACGTGTACCAAGGTATCAAAAATCTGCAACCATTATCCAATCTTGCACCAAGTTTTATTCACTCTGTATTCAGGTTTAAGGTCTGCACTGACATCTAGACTGCAATGATACTTGTTTTCTCATACTTGTTTTCAGATTCCACCACGGTCTCAACACTCCTGATTTCAAAAGCTTTCTTCAGGTTTTGAAAACTTCAACGTCTGGTGAATCTCCAATTCCAGCCATTCAAGAGTGTTTTATTCACAAAACGCTGGAGTAACTCAGCAGGTCAGGCAGCATCTCGGGAGAGAAGGAATAGGTGACGTTTCGGGTCGAGACCCTTCTTCAGACTGTTTATTGTCATATTTCCCAGGCAGAACAATTACATTTCTCTTTATCTCTCATTTTTGGAGGCACAGACTAAGTGAATCGAAGTTTCTTTTACCATGAATTGCTAAACTTCTATAAATGGAGATAACTAGGACGGACACATAAAGTGAAAAGAAGGCTTAATAAAAAAATCACATTGCACTTTGTTTTTAATAAAGAATAAAATCATGGAAGTTACAGTAAACCTTTAGGAATCATAAGACATATCTAGTTCTGGGCCTATGACATAAGGGCCTAATCATAAGACATTTCTAGTTCTGGGCTTATGACTGTACAATACCTAGGCCTCAGAGAGCATAGAAGGATTCTAATATTGAGAGACGAGAAATTTGGGTAATTCTGCTTAAAGCAGAAAAGTTTAAGGAAATAGAAACATAGAAACATAGAAAATAGGTGCAGGAGAAGGCCATTTCACCCTTTGAGCCAGCACTGCTACTCATTGTGATCATGGCTGATCATCCACAATCAGTAACCTGTGCCTGCCTTCTCCCCATATCCCTTGATTCCATTAGAGCTCGATCTAACTGGAGCTCTAACGAATATTTTGCAGAAATGTTAAAAATAATCTAACTACCTAATTTATCCAAACTAAATGGCACCAATAGCATTGTAGCACCTGAACAATCTTAAATTCTACTCGAAGGTATCACAACGGGTCAGGCAGCATCTCAGGAGATTCTATTCCATCACATACATTCCTTTCGTGTAGGGAGGAACTGCAGCTGCTGGTTTAAACCAAAGACAGGCACAAAAGGCTGGAGTAACTCAGCAGGGCAGGCAGTATATCTGGAGAGAAGGAATAGGTGATTTTTCGGATCGAGACCCTTTTTCAGACTGGGGAAAGGGGAACGAGGGATATAGACAGTACTTCAGAGAAATGAATGGAAGATATGCAAGAAGCAACAATAATCAAGGAAATGTGGGGCACACAATAGGCCATTGTTGGTTGTGGGATAGGCGATAACGAGTATACACAGAGGAACTCAACAGGACGACAGTAAAACTGTATGACGGCTAGGGTGGGGGAGGGACGGAGAGGGGATGCACACATTCCCTTTATCCTCTTCACTCCATTCCTCTCCATTCTGTAACTTAAAACACACTTGGTTTTCCACTTTTCCAATTCCGATGAAGGGTCGTTGATTTGAAATATTGACCCCTCAGATGCTACCCCAGTTAGAGTCATAGAGTGATACAGTTGGAAACAGGCCCTTCGGTCTAACTTGCCCACACCGGCCAACATGTCCCAGCTACACTAGTCCCACCTGCCCGCGTTTGGTCCATATCCCTCCAAACCTGTCCTATCTATGTACTTGGCTAAATGTTTCTTAAACGTTGGAATAGTCTCAACCTCAACTACCTCCTCTGGCAGCTTGGTCCATTCATTGGTGCTGGCTTGAAGGGCCGAACTTTTTGCATAGTTCTTGTTTTGTATATCATTTTTACTCTGAATAAAGTTTATTTTGATTTTTTTTAAAAGGTCTGCTCTTTAAAAGGGATGCAGAGGTTTGGAAAGAAATTCCAGAGATTGGAATCATTGCAATCTGAGAACACAAATGCCAGAGGTGAAATGCTGGAAGTTGGGGGAGATCAAGAAGTGGACAGAACAGTTACTCCCCACTTTTTGTATTGAAACATATTACATTTTACGCCAAAACAGATTACAGAAAGTGCTGATTCCAGCCACCTCTTCACCCACCTCTCCTTCATCCACCACCCACCTCCCCTTCACCCACCTCCCCTTCACCCAACACCCACTTCCTTCCCCCACCACCCACCACCCCGCCACTCATCTCCTTCCTCCACCACCCACCTCTGCCAAGTGCAGGAATGGATCTAATGTCACTTCGTGCCGCTGTGGCAATTGCATCCTCAGCTCCAGAGAGCTGATCGGAAATGCTGGAGATATTACCTGCGCGAGATATCCACTTATGAGGATTTCCGTCACCTACAACGGGACCCCGCTACTAGCCACATCTTCCCATCCCCTCCCCTTTCTGCGTTCCGCAGAGACCGCTCCCTCCGTAACTCCCTGATCCACTCCTACCCAAACCACCCCATCCCCGGGCACTTTCCCCTGCAACCGCAGGAGATGTAACACCTGTCCCTTTACCTCCCCCCTCAACTCCATCCAAGGACCCAAACAGTCTTTCCATCTATTGTATCCGCTGTTCTAGATGTCAACTTCTTTACATCGGCGAAACCAAATGCAGGCTCGGCGATCGTTTCGCTGAACACCTGCGCTCGGTCCGCATTAACGCAACTGATCTCTCGGTGGCCCAGCACTTTAACTCCCCCTCCCATTCCCAGTCTGACCTCTCTGTCATGGGCCTCCTCCAGTGCCATAGTGAGGCCCGCCGGAAATTGGAGGAGCAGCACCTCATATTTCGCCTGGGCAGTTTGCGGCCCGGTGGTATGAACGTCGATTTCTCCAACTTCAGATAGCTCCTCTGTCCCTCCCTTCCCCTCCTCCTTCCCAGATCTCCCTCTATCTTCCTGTCTCCACCTATATCCTTCCTTTGTCCCACCCCCGACATCAGTCTGAAGAAGGGTCTCGACCCGAAACGTCACCCATTCCTCCTCTCCCGAGATGCTGCCTGACCTGCTGAGTTACTCCAGCATTTTGTGAATCAATCAATTTGTACCAGCATCTGCAGTTATTTTCTTATACCATCAGTCTGAAGAAGTTTATTAACAAAATGCAGGTCAGGCAGCATCTCTGGAGAGAAGGAATGGGTGACGTTTCGGGTCGAGACCCTTCTTCAGTCTGAACAATGAAGGACCAATGGCGGGGCTGCATGTCCCCTGACCAATGGCGGGGCTGCATATCCCCTGACCAATGGCGGTGCTGCATGTCCCCCTGACCAATGGCGGGCTGCATGTCCCCCTGACCAATGGCGGGGGTTACATGTCCCCTCACCAATGGCGGGGCTGCATGTCCCCTGACCAATGGCGGGGCTGCATGTCCCCTGACCAATGGCGGTGCTGCAGGTCCCCTGACCAATGGCGGGGCTGCATGTCCCCTGACCAATGGCGGGGCTGCATGTCCCCTGACCAATGACGGGGCTGCATGTCCCCTGACCAATGACGGGGCTGCATGTCCCCTGACCAATGGCGGGGCTGCATGTCCCCTGACCAATGGCAGGGCTGCATGGCTTCTGACCAATGGCGAGGCTGCATGTCCCCTGACCAATGGTGGGGCGCCATGTACCCTGACCAATAGCGAGGCTGCATGTCCGCTGCGTCCGGCCGCAGCAGCCAATCACCAGATGCCAGGGAGCGGTGCGCGGGCGGTTGCGTGGTGACGTCAGCGCGCTGTCCGCGGCCGGCCTGTGGCGCGGGCGCACCGAGCTGGACGCGAGGCGGGTGATGATGGCCGTTAGTCCGCTGTCCGTGGCGCTGCTGCTCCTCCTCTGCTGCGCCATGCCGTCCGACGGGCAGAAGAAGAAAGAGGTTTGGAAAAAGGGCATTTAATAATTTAAACAAAGTGAGCGGGCAAACCGGATGAGGCACCGGCGAGCTGTCAGCAAGAGCAGGATGGGCCGAGTGAACTGCCTCAGCTCAGGGTGTCCAGTGGTGGAAGCGTCTCCGACCTCCACTCTCGTCAGTCAGGCACCTCGCCATCAATGAAGATAGACACAAAATACTGGAGCAACTCAGCGGGACAGGCAGCATCTGTGAGGGGAGATAGATAGAATATCCTTCCTTCTCTCCTGCCCATCCCTTCTCTCCAGAGCAGAGATGCTGCCTGTCCCGCTGATTCTGTCTATCTTCAATGCATCTGCAGTTCCTTCCTATTACACATCTCTCGATAATCTCTCCCCATTCTGGACTTTTATATTATAAACGAACCGAAGGAAGTGGGCATCCTCATACATGGCAGAATCTTATCTTGCCCAGTCAGTCCTTTTTAAGTAAACTTTCAACAACAACAAATAATATTTGGCAAAGATTCCGCATCAAGATATATGTTTGCAGGCTCTGCGCTGACCCAATATTTATATTTAGGTACAAATAATATGCTGGGAACATTCGGGGGCCATTTCTCTGCAGAGAGAAGCACACCCCACAGCATTGGTGTTAACTTGTGAAAGTTACAGATAAATAAGTTGTAAGATGGGGAACAACAGAGATTAATGGGTTGTCTACATTGCCTCTACAAAACTGAAATTATGTTTGAACTAATGTGCTGAGTGAATTAACAGTAATGGCAAAACTAACTCCGACTCCAAATGTTTGCATTTCAATGAAAGTTTTACTTCCTGTTGCAGTATTTGTGAAACAAACTGGGAGTGGTGACAATTAGCCTTCTATTATTGTACATAATTTATAGTTATGTTTCAGTTATCTGCTAAAGTAGTTGCTTGAGGGTCTTTATTCCAGTTCTGTAGGTCCTGAGCTGGCTTTATGGGAGCTGCAGACTTTGCCATGGGTGGGGTGCAGGTGAGGATTAATGGGAAATGTACGTGGATAGTTTGTGGTGTGTTTCTGCTCTGCAAACGTGTATTTCTTTGCCTGCTAGAAAAACTACTTGTATTAGTTTTTCTTCAAGGAGTTTTTGAAAATACACTTCAGGATTTACCTCAGAAATACCTCGCCATATCGTAGGTCTGAGCGGAGTATGGTATGTTAACCATACAGATCATATGATGTGCTTATTGGAGGTATTCGAAGCCTAGTGGTTGGATGCTGGGCTAGACGCTAACGTTTGTTTGCCTCTCCTACCACAAGGATTAGGATTTTTTTTTAAAGATTGATTGGTGATAGTTTAATGCCTTAGGTAATCTTTAGTAAACAGCTCATGTCTCCAACGGCATAGAACAATGAGGATCACTTCAGTGGATCATGAGCTGTTTGCTGGATTAGAGATCTTGGTCTTCAAGGATTCTTTTCCCCTGGTCAAAAGTGTGTTGGCATGTAGGAGGCGGTGATGCGTTTTGTCATCAAGAGCGTTTGGTGGCTCCAAGACTTGAAAAGCGATTCATATTGTCAATGATCTTACTGACTATCTTTCCTACACTCTAGCAAAGGATTCAACGGTGACTTGAAACTCTGTCTTTGAATGTGCATATATGCAAATATTAAAGAGAGACACAAAATGATGGGGTAACTTAGCATCTCTGCAGAAAGGCAGCATCTCTGGAGAAAAGGAATAAGTGACGTTTCAGGTCGAACACTTCAGATCGTCTAGAGAGAAGGAATGGGTGACGTTTCAGGTCGAGATCCTTCAGAATGTCAGGAGAGAAGGAATGGTTGACATTTCAGGTAGAGGCCCTTCTTCACACTGCTGCCTGTCCCACTGAGTTATTCCGACATTTTGTGTCTATCTTCGGTGTAAACCAGCGTCTGCAGTTCCTTCCTCCACATATATGCAAATGTTGTTCACTTGCAACTTTATGGCTTATGTTGGGGTGATCTTCTAGCGTGAAGAGACAAATGTTGAACAGATTCCTGTTTATTGTGTAGAGCAATTCCACTTTTGTGCAAACCATAACCCGAGGTGATAGGTGATATTGCAGAGGTTGAGAAAGCTGTTAGGCCAAAGGCAGTCTTGCTCGATTCCTGTCTGACCCAGGATTGCCTTTAGTTGAGGAAAGAATTATAGATGAAGGGAAAATATCCCAAGAGTAAAAGTTGTCGCCTGCAAAACGTGAATGTCTTGTGTATAAAATGTAAGAGTTAATAACTATCTGAATTTAATCAGCTCCAGGAACCTTTTTATCATAGGATCTAGGTAAAACGGCAACTTGAATTTAAATAGTGCATTCAATGGCTCAATAAATCCAGGAAGCTATCAGGTATACAAGAAATCTAAAATTCTTGATGTTTTCTTGTGGAGCTGATATGCAGTCAGGCTTCTTCTTGCATTTGAGGCAGCAGAAATTATGTAATGCCCTCCCGGCGCTGTAACCTGTGCAATGTGCTGATGTCAAGGTCCGTGAGGTCTATCGCTCTAACAGAGGAAAGGAGGACAGTGCAGTCGAAAATGACATGCTGCGCTGTTTGCTGGTCTGCTCCACACACACAGGCTGCTGATGGACGCAACCCCCAATGATGCATGTTGGCATTGAGCCGGCCGACCCCTGTGCGGAGCCGGTTCAGGGCGACCCACTCTTAGCGGGGCATGTCCGAGCCGGGTAAGGCTGTAGTGTTTGGTGCGACAGTGAATTGAGGAGGTGGCGATGTCTGTTCCCAGCTGGTTCTCCATGCTCCTAGTATGTTGAAACCAGAGCCACAGTGGGTCGCTGCATGACGGGAGAAAGGGTGACGAGGCGACAGGCGTTGAGGTCCCAGTTGCTGTGAATCCTGGGCAAGGTCGTGCAAAGGATGTTTGGCGTCCGATGGGGCCTTGCACACCAGCCTATGAGTGAAGAACTCTCTGCGAAGCTTGGCTGGTGCGATACTTGCGAGCACCGGCAGGAGATCCGTCGGAGTAGGGCGTAGGCAGCCAGTGATGATCGGCATGGTGTCGTTGAGGGTGGCGTCTAGCTTGCTGGTATGAGCGCTGCGGCACCATGCTGGGGCGGCATACTCAGCGGCGCTGTACATAAGTGCAAGAGCACTGGTTCGAAGAGTAGCTGTCCTGTGCGCCACATGACGATCCAGCCAAGCAATGCAGGAGGTTGTTCCGTGCCGAGACTTTAGCGTGCGTGGCAGATCGCTGATATAGAGATTGAAGAGCATGGGGGCCAGTACCGAGCCTTGGGGGACTCCGTTTCTTAGGCGTCGCAGTCGGCTAGATTGTCCGTCGCTGGTCTTGAGTACAAAACTGCGGTTGGCAAGGATGTTGGCACGGAAGCGCACTAAATGACGGTCAGGGATGGTTCGGAGGAGCTTCAAGATCAAGCCCTGGTGCCACACAGTATCATAAGCAGCGGTGAGGTCCACCAGTGTGATGCCGGCCTTGTGACCCTTTTCAAAACTGTCTTCTATGTCATTGGTCAGCTTGACTACTTGGTGGGTGGTGCAGCTTCCACGTCGCAATCCGGCTTGTTCAGCGGGTAGTTGAGGGTCAACGATTGAATCGAGCCGGGCCAGGAGAAGCCGTTTGAGGAGCTTGTACGGGACACAGAGGAGTGAGATGGGCCGATAGTTCCTTGGCCGCAGGCTTGTTTGGTTTTGGTAGCGCAATGACGGTGGCTTTCCACCAGATCTTCGGAATGACTGATCAATGAGGCAAGAGGAGTAAAACTCACGGAGCCAGGCCAGGCATTTAGGACTGCAGTATTTCAGGAATTCTGGGGGGATGTTATCAGGACCCTGAGCTTTTCCATATTTCAGTTGTGAGATGACAGAAGAAAGTTCTGCAGAGGAAAAGGGTGCTGACAGGTGCCCATCAGCGCCTGGAGCTTTCCAAAGATTAGTGAATTTCTGTTTGACAGAACGAGTATGGTTCTTGTCCGCGTCTTTGGAGTGGTCATTGGCCAGGAACTGGTGGGCGATGTTGGCTGTGACAGACCAATGCTTTGGGCGGGTACTTCGACCGGTGAGGCAATTGAAGGTCTTCAATGCCACCCTACTGGAGTGTGTGAAGTCGATTCCTTGGACTGTCTCTTCCCACTGCTCTCTGCACGTCTTGTCAAGGCAGTTTGTCAGTTCCGCAGCCTTGGAGGCAGGCTCTTCGACAGGTTCAGCGTACAGGAATGCGTCGTAGCATGCGTCACACTCTTCGGTTGTTTTGAAGCTGTCCGGTTGTTTTGGGTCTTACATGGGTTGAACGCCAGTAGCTGAGGCCCAGTCTTCTAGTGCAGCGCCATCTGGGTTAGTTGAACGGTAGCCCCAGATGGTGCTGTGGCAATTAAAGTCTCCAGCGTACATGCAAGGCCAACCAAAGGCGGGGATGGAGTCTTTGTGAAGCCTGGTAGAAGGTGGCTTGTATACATTGATGACAGTGACACCTTCGACTTGCATTGCCACCCATTCCACATCGGAGTCAGGAGGGGACGTTGCAATCGCTTTCCCTTTTGCTGTGTTCCTTACAAAAGTGGCAATCCTGTGGGTGTCGGTCTCAGTGTGGGCAGCCAGGGTATAACCTGGGATCTTCAGGTGGGAGCTGTCACTTTTGTGAGTCTCTTGGAGCAGGATTGCAGTGACTTTGTGTAGCAGATATTCAATGATGGTGGTCTTTGCCTTGGTGAGGCCTTCCGCATTCAGCTGCAGCAGGGTGATGCCATCCAGTTCGACATCCATAGGTGCCTGCCGTAAGAAGGGCGCATGCTCCGGGTTGGCGCCAAGCTGCAGCGACTGAGGTTGCATTTGGTCTGCAATCTGTTTTTTTCTGCTTCTGCTTTCTCTGTTTGTTGTCATTCGCCTGATTGGGGTCAGTTGACAGGGCTCACCACGAGCTGGTCAACAACATGAGCCCCTGCAGTCAGGCAGTGTTTATCCAAACAGCTGCTTTGGATATTAAAATGCATTTTGTACGTGTACACGTTGATTCAATTTAATATCTGCTTACAACAGCTCAGAAATTACAATGCCAAACAAATCGCATCATTTATAATATCTG
Organism: Rhinoraja longicauda; assembly: GCF_053455715.1. NCBI lineage: Eukaryota > Metazoa > Chordata > Chondrichthyes > Rajiformes > Arhynchobatidae > Rhinoraja > Rhinoraja longicauda. The sequence goes on along the minus strand of NC_135967.1, from coordinate 4,644,275 downwards.
TCCTGTAATGAATAATATCATACCAGCAGTACTCAAATGGCGGAAATGTTTATTGTATTTTAAAGCTCTGATTTCTACCTACATGCAACAGAGGTAAAAGACAAATTATGGCAAAAGACATAGTTTGCCTGAATAGTTGATATTTTTATTGAGTCTGCTATGCCTTTCCCAGAGCTATACAGTAAACGTTTGTTTTAACAGACCCCTTTATAACAAATTTCGGTTATTGCGGACGGACCTTCTGATACCATCCCAGCTCCATGGTCTCCCCAGTCACCGACTCACAAGGTGCACCAATGAGCCCTTCACCCATCGCACGATCCAGTTTGCTCGGCTGTTGTTGGGGCTTATGTTGTAGCCTGTGGGTACTGCGCTTTTGTCAGACTCACCATCACCAACAGGACACGCTAGGTCACCCTGGGGCTGCCTCCCCTCTCACTGGCTGCCTCTTCTTCCTTCGTTTTGTCTGCTCACAGCTCCAGTGCCGCTGCCTCCTCCTACCTTCATTTTGTCCACTCGGCCTCTCGTTACCACCTCCACTGCCGCCTCCTCCTCGCCCTGAGTCACCAAGATACTCCACTTTGGAGGGTGTCGGTGGCTGCAGGGGAGATGGAAGAGTGGGGGAGCGAGTGGGCTGATGGAGCTGACGGCTAAGGGCTGTGGCATGGGCCGTGAAACAGCATCATTAGCCAGACAGCAGCATAGATGATGGGAAGATCTCACTGGAGCAGACCTGCAGCATCAGTGCCTAGTTTTAAGGTGAAATATGACTGGGTCCTGGAGTAACTCAGCACACTGAATCAGTTTGAAGAAGGGTCTCGACCCAGGACATCCCCTATCCACAGATGCGGTCTGACCAGCTGAGATACTCCAGCATTTTGTGTCCTTTGTGTATTAACCATCATCTGCAGATCTTTGTTTCAGCTGCATGCAATGATAATACCTTACTCTGTTTTAATGAACAATCGGCAATAACGGACACCATTCCCCTCTGCCCCTCTCCCGTGGTCTGTTATAGGAAGGGTTTACTGTTTAGTAGGGCAATGCTCTGACTTGTATAGAAGATTGAGACAGTTAAATAAAATATGTATTTTAAATTACCAGACAGATGGATTAAGTGTTTGCAAATCAGAAACTATCCAACAGAACATGAGACTTATAATTGATGGTAACCAAGTAGTTCAGGGTTGTTAATGATTTTGGATAGTTTGTAAGTCTGGATATTAAAATATAAAGCTAACAAATTTGACAAGCCATTCTTAAAGTCATTAATTAAAATAAATTGCTAATTAGCTGGCTTCCCTGTTCAGCCTTTGAAAATTGTTAAAATTATTAGCTAATAGTATAGGGTGACGTTCAGTATGTCAATGTTCAGATTTTAAGTTAATACTTGAAGTGTGTTTCCAAGGCAACTCTTGTCACCCATAAAAGTTAGAGCTAATAATGATGTGTCAGTGAAACCGGTATCAGATAAAAGAGTATTAGTCTGGTTATGGTAATTAATCTTTATATAAAGAGATACAATCCATAAGGCTAAAACGTCCATTTTTTTGTGCATTGTTTAGCTGTATGAAGATTTGCATGCCATGAATTAAATTAAGATTTGTAACGCACACTTATACCTTGTTTTTGTTTGGCTTGATAGACACTTCTATCTGAAAAAGTAGGGCAGTTAGTGGAATGGGCAAACAGACGAGCTGTAATCCGGATGAATGGTGATAAATTCCGTCGATTTGTGAAGGCTCCACCAAGGAATTACTCTATTGTGGTGATGTTCACTGCTTTACAGCCACAGCGCCAGTGCTCTGTTTGCAAGTACGTGGCTACCGTTTTTAATCATACCATAAGCGCACTACAGTGATAAGTCTATTCATAATTGTTTTGAATTTAACTGAGAATATTTTAATCTTATTTAAATTTTTGAAAGGCAAGTGGATGAAGAATATCAAATCCTGGCCAACTCCTGGCGTTATTCAAGCTCCTTTGTGAATAAACTTTTCTTTGCTTTGGTGGACTTTGACGAAGGCTCTGATGTATTTCATCAGGTTAGTTGACCTGCTTTTTATTCGATTGTTTTCAGTATTTTGAACAATAGTTATGTTATTTGAAACAAATATAAGTAATGCCTTGTATTCAAATGAAAAATGCTAGACGTTTGTATGTCAGGAATGAATTCAGGTCCAAGACCTTTCATCAGAACAGTGGTGGGGGGGGGGGGGGGGAGAAATTAGGAAATCAAACAAAAAAATGGGCCCTTGAGCAAGTGAAGGGATGGATCATGTTAGAATGAGGGCGGTGTAGAAGATAGCAACAATCCTGATGAAACATTGAATTTTGTACAGGCATGGAAAGCAGCATTGACACTCTAATTTTTGTAATGGAAAAAGGAGTGAGGGGTTACAAGCAAAACTGTAAGTAGGACTATCCCACATACCCCATGAAGAGACAAACAAAGTTTGGACCTATATGAGTCCCCAGAGTTTGCAACGTTGCGTAAACTACAAGAAACACTCAAAAATCTGTGGTTCACTAAGCAATTAACTTTACAGATTGAAGACCCGTCATGAGAAGAATTCACTGAGAGAACAAGTTCAGCCAGACAAGAGAGGGGGATGCAGCAGGGGGCACCAAAAAAACAATGAGCCATCCTACTCTGCAACCTAGAGATCAGATGTCCATAGTAACAATGGACTGACGGCCAAAATGGCCAAAGGTCACAGAATTGTTGGGAACAGGCTTCTGTGAAGAATAAACGTAGATTTTTCATGCTGATTGGCCTGTATCTGTATTGTAAATTCTGCCAAAGATGCCAAAAGTAAACTACTGAAGGGCTACAGGCACTGAGGAACCTCAGATCAGCAAGTGTTGCTGCATTTATTGAAGGGGGAATACTGTCTAAACAATATTGAAATAAGTCTGATATTGATTTATTATTAATAATCTTAATTATTTAAACTTTTATTTTTCTTACCCAGCTCAATATGAATTCTGCGCCAACTTTCATGCATTTTCCAGCTAAGGGAAAACCAAAGCGGGCAGACACTTATGAGCTTCAAGTTCGTGGATTTGCAGCTGAACAAATTGCACGCTGGATTGCTGATCGGACAGAGATAAATGTAAGTGATTGGTGTGGTGTCTCTGTGCATGTTAATGCATTGGTCTGTTCCAGTAAACCTTTTTTGAAAAATAACAAACATTGCCAAAATTGTATCTTCAAAATGAGTAGCAGAATGTTATTGCCCATGCTTCTTTCAAATAAATACCTGCTGCGCATTTTTCAGAGTTTGTTTATTATGTGCTATTTTCATGGTAAAGCACAGATGTCTTCTAACTGACACCTCAATTGTATTAGAATATTTTAGTCAAATGAACGATAGACATTTGGCTAAGGTACTGGAGAACAATTGATGTTTTGGTAAGGAAATTGGAGAGAAAACAAAGAAATTTAGAAGCATTTTGAATACCTACGATTATATTTCTGCAATATTCTACCGTTCCTAAGAATAATGTCTTTCCATAACATAGAACCACACCCCTACAGTGCTTAGATGGTTATTCTCTGTCACAAGAATACAATTCTCTGTCATCAATACAATAAGTCTTTGATATTGCACCTCCCAAATTATGAGATTCACAATTGTGAAGAATGAGGAGGCAGCATGTGTACAGAAACAGTGTTATTGCCAAGGTCACGACCTGACTTAAACATAGAAACCTAGAAAATAGGTGCAGGAGTAGGCCATTTGGCCCTTCGAGCCAGCACCGCCATTCAATATTATCATGTTTGATCATCCAAAATCATGCATCTAGCCTGTCCAATCCTTTAAGAATTTTACATGTTTCTATAAGATCACCTCTCATCCTTCTAATTTCCAGTGAATACAAGGCCAGTCGATCCATTCTTTCATCATATGTCAGATCCGCCATCCCGGGAATTAACCTGGTGAATCTACGCTGCACTCCCTCAATAGCAAGAATGTCCCTCAAATTAGGAGACTAAAACTGCACACAATACTCCAGGTGCGGTCACAATAGGGCCCTGTACAACTGCAGTAGGACCTCCTTCCTCCTATACTCAAATCCCCTCACTCTGAAGGCCAACATTTGCCTTCTTCACTGCCTGCTGCACCTACATGCTTTCTTTCAGTAACTGATGTACAACATGCATCTTCCCTTTTCCTAATCTGACACCATTCAGATAATAATCTGCCTTGTTCTTGCCACCAAACTGGATAACCTCACATTTATCCACATTATACTGCATCTGCCATGCATCTGCCCACTCACCCAACCTATCAAAGTCACCCTGCAGCCTCATAGCATCCTCCTCACAGCTCACACTGCCACCCAGCTTTGTGTCATCCGCAAACTTGGAGATGTTTTTAATGTTAGTTTTGTATTTCTATCTTAGTTTTATTGTCACGAGGGCAAAGTTCCATAAGTTCTGTTATAACATTGTGAGAGTATTTTCCCACCCCAGCACCATCTTTATCAGACTAATTGGGAATGGCTTGTAATGGGTAAAGTGTTGGCCTACGAGTAGATATTAATTAGTTTCTGTGATGTTCCTGAGGAAACTTTCAACAACAAAAAAAACTATGACTAGGACATTAGTATCCATATTATTGTTTTGGCAGATTCTAGGGAGGATATCAGCACAAACCGTGTAGGCATCTGAGACCTCTGAATAAATCAGCTTCACACCGAACAAGCTCACAGATGTGGAAATGAAGTATAAATATTAATTCACACATTCAGATAGCGCTATACTAAAGTAGGAGAATTAAGGAATCTTATGTTCAGGCAGATTTAATTTGGTATCACATCTGAGAGATAAATAAGATGTTTACTCTTATTAGTACTTCATAAGATTGTTAGATGGAGATGAGCTTTAGGATTTGACATTAAAAACAAAATATTTTAAATACACATGTTGTTCAGGTTGCATCTCAGCAGAAACTTAGTTGATGAGTTAGAATTGAAATGCATTTTAAGTTATAGAGTTTCATTTCCACTTCACTGATCTGATTGACTTACGGTGTAAGTCTAGTTTTTGATTTCTATTTTGCATTTCCAGTTTTTTGCTTTGGGGCATGATTTTTTAAACTGAAATACATAATTAAAAGGGAGTATTTTAGTGTATAGTTTGGATAAAACTATTACTTTAATTGTTGTAAAGTCATAGCAAAATGAAGATTGCCTCTTTATTTGAAACAGATCCGTGTGATAAGGCCACCTAACTATGCCGGTCCTTTGATGTTGGGATTTTTACTTGCTATAATTGGTGGACTCGTATATCTAAGACGGAATAACCTTGACTTCCTGTATAACAAAAATGGCTGGGCTTTTGTTGCTTTGGTGGGTACAAATTTACTTCTGTGTTTTCTTTGTGGTTGGTTGAGAACAACTAGATAAAATTGTTTCAATTCTGTTGAAATTCTATGACTAAAAATAATTCAATAAAACAGCAATACTTTAAGAATAAAATTGAGAGATGCAGTACATTAGATACTGACATTAAATCTGTGAGGTCTTTGTTTTAATCTAGTTCCAATTAGTAATTTCTATATCTACCACAGGTATTTAATATTTGAAAAAGTAAGTTGCCTATTAATGATACCAGTTAGACCTTGGGCAATAAAAAATAAAATTCGGTATTTCATTCCTGAAACGTTAAATTTTCTGTGAGAACATAAAAAGAATCAACTTTTGTTTTTACAAACTTCATCCAAATTTATTTCCCCTCATTTCTCTTATGTACAGGAATCTTTGTGAATTTGTTCTCGGCCTTCTGTTTATGAAATTACACTGCTTAAGGAAATTCAATTTGAGTCACAAATGAATTATTCCCCATGCTGGTCATAATCAGCATCAGCTTGGAGCAATAATGTGGGCAAATGTGTTGTGATCTGAAAATTCTCGGTACGTTTTAATTAATGGCAAGTGTGATATATCAAAAGTTGTCACATTTATTTTCTGTTGTTTGCACTTGCAGTGCTTTGTACTTGCAATGACCTCTGGTCAGATGTGGAATCACATCCGGGGTCCCCCATATGCACATAAGAACCCTCATAATGGTCAAGTGGTAAGTAATTCAATTTACCTACATTTGCAAAGTACAGGTAGGTCTGCTATAATGCGTTAGTTGAGTTCCTGAGAAACCTCGTATGGAAAATCTCATCAATGGGGAAAGGGGGTTAAGAGGCTGGACATTTTTAGACACTCAATTATCAAGTTATTTTTCTCATGTAATCACGAGTTTGGCCCTGGTTTCCTGATTCATCGCTCATGTGTTATGGAAATATGCGTTATAGCAGAATGCTTATATTCTAATATCTATCTATTGGTGGTATTGGATTATTATTATTTTCAATATAAATGTTAATTTTCAATTTGCATGTTTATAATTCTTCCTACCATGATTAGAATTGTGTATATTTATTTTAATGGTCAAGCCATCTAATGTTTTTGATACTATAATCTACAAAGTGTCATTAATGCCAGAATTTTCATAATGACTTGTGTTCTGTCTCATCTTTCAAAGTGTGGAAAATCATGCGATATATTGTTTTTTAAATCATTTTCTTCTCCTTGGAAAAACAGGAATTAAAAATAGAAAAATAGAAAAAAATTCAGTCTTCAGTAACTTACCATGTGACATTGATTTAGTTCACCACCAGGTGGTGATGTACAGGTTATCACACTATCCCCTTTTTTTGCTGGAACTAACAAAGAGAGGAAAGTTGACCTGAATTCATTTGCTGCAAGTGGGTTGCAGGAAGCAAAGTATGAACATAAGTTATGTTTTTTTAATTGAGGTTTAATGCTTGCAATAAACAGTGAGTTTCTTGATTTATTTTTAGTAAAGGGGGGGCAGGGAAGGGGAAATGGTGTGACTGAGGAGGCCACTCTTCTCCCTCATCCCCACTCTAACTCTCCCCCACCTTTACCCACGAACCCCCCTTTTCCCCACTCTCTCCTCCCCCCACCCCCCCATTCTCTCCTCCCCACCGCCACTCTCACTCTCCCCCACCTCCCCTTTCTCCACCACTCCCCTTTACCCCACTCTCTCTTCTGCCAATCCCGCCATTCTCTCCTCCCCCAGCCCCACTCTTACTCTCCCCCACCCCCCCTTTCCCCAGCATCCCCCTTTCATCCACTCTCTCTTCCCCCCACCACCAACCCCCCTCCTCGCTGTCCCCCTCCCCAGCCCCACTCTCCCTCCCACCCCCACTCTCTCCTCGTCGCACCCTCCCCGTCCCCCCCACTCTTACTCTCCCGGAGCGGCAGACTACTGGAGACGGGCAGCGTGGCGGCGGCTGTGGCCTAGCCGTGCTGGGATTACTCGCGGCGATTGTGGGGGAGAGGGGAGAGAGAAGCGAGGGGAGAGAGGAGAGAAGCGAGAGGAGAAGGGAGCCCCTGATTGTGTGCAGGCAGCTCCGCTAACGGCGTCCATCTTGTTTGTGCGAGTGAAGAGAGAGTCCGTGCGTGCCCTATGGTGACGTCATACACACAGCAGCCCTTGGAAAAAGGTGTTTAGAAATGAGATTTTTTAACTTTAAAATGTCTCTAACTTAAAAAATGATTAAAATATTATCTCTATATGTATATTATGTATAAATATAGATAGAAAATATTTTAATTATTTTTTGTCAAATTTTATAGACAATAGACAATGGGTGCAGGAGTAGGCCATTCGGCCCTTCGAGCCAGCACCGCCATTCAATGTGATCATGGCTGATCATTCTCAATCAGTACCCCGTTCCTGCTTTCTCCCCATACCCCCTGACTCCGCTATCCTTAAGAGCTCTATCTAGCTCTCTCTTGAATGTATTCAACGAATTGGCCTCCACTGCCCTCTGAGGCAGAGAATTCCACAGATTCACAACTCTCTGACTAAAAAAGTTTTTCCTCATCTCTGTTCTAAATGGCCTACCCCTTATTCTTAAACTGTGGCCCCTGGTTCTGGACTCCCCCAACATTGGGAACATGTTTCCCGCCTCTAACATGTCCAACCCCTTAATAATCTTAAACGTTTCGATAAGATCCCCTCTCATCCTTCTACAGGTCTCAATGGCATAAACATTGAAAAACAAACCATACTAAATGTCTACATTTTAGAATTCATCTAATTTTTAAAACTAATTACATTGAATTTTCAATAAATGATCAAAACATCACTTCACAATCCTTTCATCCATTCTCTTGCCCCAATTTGGATCTGCCAGAGATGCTTTACTTCCAGCACTCCCAGCTTGTGTTTGCAATAGTTTTGGTCTTTTCCTCTTCTGGAATTCCTACCAGACCTAATTTCTCATCGCTTAAGCTAGTATTCCATTGTACTGTTCAACTGTGTGTGTAAGAAAATAACTGCAGATGCTGGTACAAATCAAAGGTATTTATTCACAAAATGCTGGAGTAACTCAGCAGGTCAGGCAGCATCTCAGGAGAGAAGAAATGGGTGACATTTCGGGTCATTGCTTTCCTAAAAAGATCGATCCAGTTCGATCTTTTGCCAATATTGTGACATACACTCCAAGATCAAGTCAGCTCATAACAGAATATCATTTTATTAATGCTATTGATCTTAGCCTCATTACCATAGTTAGGAACTTGGGTTCCCAACCACATTGTGTATTTTGGATAACTTCCAATGGAGACAGTGAAGACGGAGGGTTATTGTCGGGGGTTTCTTGTAGAAGTGGGGATCTGGATTATGGTGATGTAAAAGAATCATGCAAAATTGAAACATCAATGGTGAAAGATAGATCAGTTTGTTCTAATTCTGATGCCAAACGCTTGTATATTTATTATAAGCATTGTATTGTATATCTAGAACAATGCCTATTGTCTGTATGCGAGATGTTCCTCTTAGCAGTTTTAAACAACTGTTGAAAGAAACTTTTGGACCAAACATACTGTACTGTTTGCAGTGAACATTGTAAAGTTAATATGTTTGAAACGGAAATCTTGTTGAATCTTTGATCCTTGTTGCCTTTTCCATTTTCAGAGTTACATTCATGGAAGCAGTCAAGCACAATTTGTTGCTGAAACACACATTGTTATTCTGCTGAGTATCCTTTGACCTTGACTGGATATTTTTATAAATATTAAAGAAGAGTCAGCGTTCTGCTGGGATAATTCCTCAAATTTAACCATTATTTGCTCTTCATTTGAAATTATTATCTTTGTTTGTGCAAGATATTTTAAATGTAGATGTCATGGTGCTATAAAAATGCAAAATCCTTAGCCAGCCTGACACTTGGGTATCTCTGCCTATACTATCTATCTGAGAATGTGTGTTAATTTGCTGATTACTATATCGAATGGATCTGCTGGAGGCTGCATTCGACCTCTGGGTAGTGTAGAGCAGAGGGATCTAGGAGTACAGGGGCATGGTTCCTTGAAGGTCGAGTTGCAGGTAAATAAGGTGGTCAAAAAGGCTTTTGGCACTTTGGCCTTCATCAGCCAGTATTGAATATAGAAGTTAGGAGGTCATGTTGCAGTTGTATAAGATGTTGGTGAGACCGCACTTAGAATATTGTGTTCAGTTATGGGCACCATGTTATAGGAAAGATATTGTCAAGCTTGAAAGGGTTCAGAAAAGATTTAGGAGGATGTTGCCAGGACTAGAGGGTGTGAGCTATAGGGAGAGGTTGAGTAAACTGGGTCTCTATTCCATGGAGCACAGGAGGATGAGGTCTTATACAAAATCACGAGAGGTATAGATCGGGTAGATGCACAGAGTCTCTTGCCCAGAGAAGGGGAATCGAGGACCAGAGGACACAGGTTCAAGGTGAAGGGGAAAAGATTTAATATGACTCCGAAGGGTAACTTTTTCACACAAAGGTTGGTGGGTGTATGGAACAAGCTGCCAGAGGAGATAGTTGAGGCTGGGACTATCCCATCTTTTAAGAAATAGTTAGACAGGTACATGGATAGGACCGGTTTGGAGGGATATGGACCAAGCGCAGGCTAGTGGGACTAGTGTAGCTGGAACATTGTGGCCGGTGTGGGCGCGTTGGGCCAAAGGGCCTGTTTCCACACTGTATCACTCTATAACTCTTTTATATTCCTCTTTCCATTGCTTTTTCATTTATGTCATCAATCTGTTTTCTTGAAGTCTGGTACTGTTTTCCTCAGTTTATTACATTTTCAAGTTCTGACATCTGCAAAGTTTAAAATTGTACCCTATAATCCATTTATAGCTATCCAAAAGACCAATGGTACTAACGATCAACTCCACTGTGCAGTGTAGGAAAATAACTGCAGATGCTGGTACAAATCGAAGGTATCACAAAATGCTGGAGTAATTCAGCAGGTCAGGCAGCATCTAGGAGAGAGGGAATGGGTGACGTTTCGGGTCGAGACCCTTCTTCAGACTAATTTCGGGGGGACAAAGAAAGGATAAAGATGGAGACAGGAAGATAGAGGGAGAACTGGAATGGGGAAGGGGGGAAAAGAGAGAGACAGAGGAACTATCCAAAGTTGGAGAAATCAATGTTCATACCGCTGGGCTGTAAGCTGCCCAAACGAAATATGAGGTGCTGTTCCTCCAATTTCCGGTGGGCCTCACTATGGCACTGGAGGAGGCCCATGACAGAAAGGTCAGACTGGGAGGGGGAGTTGAAGTGCTCAGCCACCGGGAGATCAGGTTGGTTAAGGCGGACTGAGCGAAGGTGTTGAGCGAAACGATCACCGAGCCTGCGCTTGGTCTCGCCGATGTAGAGAAGTTGACATCTAGAGCAGCGGATACAATAGATGAGGTTGGAGGAGGTGCAGGTGAACCTCTGTCTCACCTGGAAAGACTGTTTGGGTCCTTGGATGGAGTTGAGGGGGGAGGTAAACGGACAGGTGTTGCATCTAACTCCACTGTGCACTTCTTTGAAGTATTTAAAAAACAAATCTCTTCCCCACTATTTTCCTAGCCCTTGGCAAACTGTAGCTTCACACAAGTACTGTTCCTTTAATCCCATGAAATTTATTTTTAGTTGCAAATCAGGTGCTAATTTGGCATATCGTTTGATAGTTGACACATTTCTGTCATTAACCTCTACAAAGAATACTGTCAAAAAAATCGTTTTAAAGTAAGATAGACATAAAATGCTGGAGTAACTGCGCGTCCGGTGGCATCTCTGGAGAAAATGGATGGGTGACGTTTCAGGTCAACTTTTATTTAATAGTCCCAATGCTATTAATGTGCCTTTAACTTTGCTCCTGAATCTCTCCAGTTGTCTATAGAATTGGCCACATAGCAGAATAGCTCCTCTATGTTAATTCTAAGTAAGTAGATTTTGTTCAATCTCTTCAACCAGAGCATAGAACAGTAAAACACAAGAACAGGCCATTTGGCCCCTAATGTCTGTGCTGAACATGATGCCAAATTAAACTAATCTCCACTCCGTACATAAGATCCATATCTATCCATTCCCTGCATGTCCACGTGCCTATCTAAAAGTCTTTTAAATCCCCCAAATTGTACCTGCCTCCATCACCACCCATGGCAGCAGGTTCCATGGGTGCTGTGTAAAAACAAAACTTTGCCCCTCTCACTACCTAGCCTTTAATATTTCCACCCTGGAGATAAATGGTTCCGACTATCTTATCTATGCTTTCATATATTTTATATACTTTGACCATGTTCCTCCTCAGCCTCCGTGTTCCAGAGAAAGCAATCCAAGTTTGTCCAACGTCTCCTTGTAGCTAATACCCTCTATTCCAGACAATACTCTGGTAAAATGGAGAACCTGCAGATGCTGGTTTACAAATAAAAGACACGAGTGCTGGAGCGCCTCGGTGGTTTAGGCAGCATCTTTGGAGAACATGGATAGTGGCATTTTGGGTTGGAAATCTTTTTCAGACTGATTGAGGGGAGGGGGGGGGAGACAGCTAGAACAAAGGGGCAGGACAAAGTCTGGCGAGTGACAGGTGGATAAAGTTGAGAGGAAGATGATTGGACAAAGGCCAGAGATGAAAAGACAAAGGTGGTGAGATAAGGATAGAAAAAGTGCAAATTGTGAACCCTGAGGAAGGAACATAGGTGGGAAAGAGAAGGGGAGAAACTGGTTTGAGTCCAGGTGGGGCACAGGGTAGAGGGGAGGGGGGGGGGGGGCAATTGTAGGTTAGTTATCTAAAATTTGAGAGTCAAGAGTGTTTCATTGACATTGAAATTAGACCAAAATGAAACAATGATATTCATACTTGCAACAGCACAACAGGTTTGTATACACAGTACTCAATAGATAATATAAACAAACATTGTGTTTGGTGGAACAGTTGCTGTGTCCATGCTTAGTTTTGCCGATTTAAAAGGAGGCCGCATCACAAATACCAGAAGCAGTAGATGAGGTGCACGCGAGCCTCTGTTTCACCTGAAAGGACTGCTAGATTCGCTAATTGGATGCGACAGATGAGCTCTAGGGATAGATAAACCACTTCTGCACCCTTACCAAAGCCTCCACATCCTTCCTATAATGGGGAGACCAGAAATGTACACAATAAACGTGGTATAACCAAAGTTTTATAATCTGCAAAATGATTCAATGCCCCGGCCAATGAAGGAAAACATACCAAATGCTACTTTACGACTCCATCTACTTGTGTGGCCACTTTCAGGGAAAATGGACTTGGACCCCAAGATCTCTCTGTCCATCAATGCTATTAAGGGTGTGCCATTAACTGTATATTTTCCCCTTGCATTTTACCTCCCAGCACCATACACTTGCTCAGACTTAACTCCATTTGCCATTTCTCCACCCTCTTTTGCAACTAATCTGTATCCCGCTTCGAAAGCCTTGCTCACTTTCTGTAACTCCAATTTTGGTGTCGTCTGCAAAATTAGTATCCAAGCCATCTACGTTTATGTCCAAGGCACTTGTATCCATCACAAACACCAGAGGTTCCCAGGTGGAACCCTGAGGAACTTCACTAGTCAAAACCTCCAACCAGAATAACACCCTTCGACCACAACCCTGTGTTGTCTTTGCGTAAGCCAGTTCTACATCCAAACAACCAAGTTATCCCATGCTAATCTCTTGGATCAGTATTCAACTGTTCCATCTCTCTGCAGTACCGGGACAGATTATGTGATGATCTATTATAAAACAATTCTTTTTACTTGGAATGCTTGAGGAAATTAGTGATATCTATGCCTCGGCTTCACGTTTTTTACGATTGTGACTTTTTCATCATGATAAATGTGGATCTCACTGCATGCAAGTGTTTTGCAATGATCTCAGCTTGTCAAGAAGCTGATAGTAATTTAGCTCTTAAAATTTTCAATTACAGTTTTATTTTTCTAGCTGAGAACTTGCCTTTATCAGGAAATGAATCCATATTAAGCATGGAGTTTTAAGGATGTTTTACTTAACCAATGATGCAGATGCTGCCATAACATTAGGCATGATACTTCTTCATGAAGCAGCCACATCTGATATGGATATAGGCAAGCGTAGAAGTAAGTACAAAGTCGAGCTAGATATACCTTTATTGAGGGTAATTGTTATGATTCATCTGTCTTTTGTTGAGAATTAATTTATCTTACCATTACTTTAAAGCTTTTGTTAGAATTTGAATGAACCAGAGAAATATTTACTTTCATTTAAAACTAACTTATGGCATGCAGCACATCTGCGATCATCCAAATGCACTGTTGTATTCTTCTAACCATTCTGGAAGACTCTTATTGGGGTTTGAATGGTTAGTGAGGGGAGGGGAGGGGGGTCGGGCGCTGCACGAATGGGGGGGGGAGGGGGGTCGGGCGCTGCACGAATGGGGGGGGGCGCTGCACGAATGGGGGGGAGGGGGCTGCACGAATGGGGGGGAGGGCGCTGCACAAATGGGGGGAGGGGGCTGCACGAATGGGGGGGAGGGCGCTGCACGAATGCAGGAGGGGCTTGGTCTCAGCGGGTCCGCTTGGTCTAATTAGTCTGACCTTTAACTGCTTGGCGATCGAGAGACGCCAGTGGCTGAAAGCGACAGCAGCAGCGGTGATGCTTAGCGTGAGCTGAAGGCTCATCGGCGATGGCAGCGATGGAGACGACCGGGGTTTAGAGCGGCAGCGGGAGCAGCGGCGGCCATGATGGAGACGCCCGGGGTTTAGAACGGCAGCGGGAGCAGCGGCTGCCATGATGGCGAAGCCCCGGGTTTAGAGCAGCAGCGGGAGCAGCAGTGGCCATAATGGAGACGACCGGGGTTTAGAACGGCAGCGGCGGCCATGATGGCGAAGCCCCGGGTTTAGAGCGGCAGCGGGAGCAGTGGCAGCCATAATGGAGACGCCCGGGGTTTAGAACGGCAGCGGGAGCAGCGGCAGCCATGATGGAGACGCCCCGGGTTTAGAGCGACAGCGGGAGCAGCGGCGGCCATGATGGCGAAGGCCTGGGTTTAGAGAGGGAAGGAGAAGCAGCAGCGGCGGCGCGCTGGATCAGCGGGGCTCTGGGGCCCAGCAGTGATGGAGCAGCGGCAGCGGTGATGGCGGGGCGGGGACTCCAGGGTCGAGCGGTGGCCATGATGGAGACGCCCGGGGTTTGCGGCGGCGGTGATGCTCCCCCCACTTGGGCCGCGGAACCAAACGGGCGTCTGGCGGGAAGTGGGAGCTGAACGAAAATGACAACCCAACTACGCACGCGCAGTCACCCGGCGGCCACGTAAGTGTAGGCGCTGGTCTGGCAGCCTTCTTACATGAGGACCGCCCCCAACTGCGCATGCGCTGGTTTTAAAAAAACTTAATGTGAATAACTTTAAAAATATAACACCAATTTCAATAAAACTACCATTTTTACCATTAAAGAGACGACGGTGAATAAGGTGGGCCTCAATATGTCGCGCTATCTTTTACAGTTTTGGCTGAAGTTCAGTCACAAACAGACAAACGAGAGTTTTAGTATTTCGATTTTAAATTATTTACATTTAAATGTTTATTTTGAGTACCAGCTTCGATTGTAAATCTCAAAGCAGATTCAATTTAAATGATAACTTTGAAAGCCAGTCAGCCTTGAGGGGGAGGAACTGGTCAATAATGCTCTGAACAATCCTGTATTAGAGATTGCTCTTCAGCTGGGACAGTCCTTGCTTTATGAGATTGTCAGGGACATATCGAAAGTCATAGCAAGGTCCAGAGGCTCAGATGGTTCGTCAATGGTAGTTTCAGCCCATTATTTTTGTTACAGGACAACTCACTTTGGCTGGCTCTGTTGCTCAACATTTAAAATCCTATTCTCTTTTTATGATTCTGATAAATTGCAGTATCTAAAGCTGCAGTGATTTTATGTATGCATGTGGTGGTGGTAATGTTTATGAGAAAATGTGTAATTTTTCTGTTGAATTAGTTCAGTTGATGGTCTTGTGAAATGAACTGAATGTACCGCGGCACGGTAGCGCAGCGGTAGAGTTGCTGCTTTACAGCGAATGCAGCTCCGGAGACTCAGGTTCGATCCTGACTACGGGTGCTGCACTGTAAGGAGTTTGTACGTTCTCCCCGTGACCTGCGTGGGTTTTCTCCGAGATCTTCGGTTTCCTCCCACACTCCAAAGACGTACAGGTATGTAGGTTAATTGGCTGGGTAAATGTAAAAATTGTCCCTAGTGGGTGTAGGATAGTGTTAATGTACGGGGATCACTGGGCGGCACGGACTTGGTGGGCCGAAAAGGCCTGTTTCCGGCTGTATATATATGATATATGATATGATATATTTAACCTGACATTCAAATTTGCTTTGCTCTTTACCCTGCAGTTTTATGTGTGGCTGGACTAGGACTGGTTGTGTTTTTCTTCAGTTTGATGTTGTCCATTTTCAGAGCTAAATATCAAGGATATCCATACAGGTAAGATGTTGATGGCTAACATGTTTTAGTGTTACAGACTTCTTTCTGTAAAATATTCATACAATCATAGAACTTTACATGCACAGAAGCGCACCGTTCGGCCCAACTCGTCCATCCCAACCAAGTTGCCAAATCAACCCAATCCCACTTGCCCGACTCATATCCCTCCAAACTGTTGCAATCTCTGTACTTGTCAGTGTCTTTTAAATTCACAATTATACCCTCATCTACCACTTCCTTTTGTAGCTCGTCCCTTCTATTCACCATCCTCTGTGCCACTTGGATCCCTTCTAAATCTTTTTCATTCGCAGCTTAGGTCATCTAAATTTAAACTCCCCAAGGGAAAAAGACTGTGGCTATTCACCATATTTCTGACTCTAATGATTTTATAAGCCACTCTAAAGGTCACCTTTCGGTCTCCTACATTCATGTGGAAAATAGATCTACTCTATCCAGCATTTTCTTATAACTCAAACCCTGCAGCCTCAGTAGCAAATCCTGAATCTTTTTGTTTTGCGTTCTTTCTAGTCTTGTACAGCTGTAGCATATCATTCCAATTCCGGTACTCAATACCCTGACCAATGAAGGCAAATGTGCCAAACAGCTTCTTCACCACCTTATCTATCTGTGCCACTACCTTCCTGGTACTATGTACCTACATCCCTAGATCTCTGCCTAGCAACACTCCCAAGAGCACTTCCATTTACAGTCTACTCTGCCCTGGTTTGTCTTACTAAAATGCAATACCTCACATTTTCTGAATTAAAGTCCATTTGCCCAATTGTTCAAGATCCTGTTGTAACCTGAGATAACCCCCTTCATTGTATGCAACACTACTGATTTTAGTGTCATCTACAAATTTGCCAACTCTGCCACCTACATTCACAGCCAAATTGGTAATATAAATAGCAAACAACAGTAGAGCCAGCACTGCTCCGTGTGGCATATCACTTGTTAAAAATATCCAGCCTGAAAACAACCCTTTACTACAATCATTGATACATAGAAACATAGACAATAGGTGCAGGAGTAGGCCATTCGGCCCTTCGAGCCAGCACCGCCATTCAATGTGATCATGGCTGATCATCCACGATCAGTACGCCGTCCCTGCCTTCTCCCCATGTCCCTTGATTCTGCTAGCCCTTAGAGTAAGACTCTCTTTTGAATGCATCCAGTGAATCGACCTCCACTGCCTTCTGAGGCAGAGAATTCCACAAATTCACAACTCTTGTGTGAAAATGTTTTTCCTCGTCTCAGTTCTAAATGGCCTACTCCTTATTCTTAAACTGTGGCCTCTGGTTCTGGATTACCCCAACATCGGGAACATGTTTCCTGCATCTAGCGTGTCCGCTCCCTTAATAATTTTATATGTTTCTATAAGATCCCCTCTCATCCTTCTAAATTCCAGTGAATACAAGCCCAGTCACTCCATTCTTTCATCATATGACAGTCCCGCCATCTCAGGAATTAACCACTTGACCTACTCCCTCAATAGCAAGAATGTCCTTCTTCAAATTAGGAGACCAAAACTGCACACAATACTCCAGGTATGGTCTCACCAGGGCCCTGTACAACTGCACCTATACTCTTTGCTCCTATACTCAACTCCTTTCATTATGAAGGCCAACATGCCATTAGCTTTCTTCACTGCCTGCTGTACCTGCAAGCTTATTTTCTCCTATCCTCTTCCTCCAACCGACAAGCCAATTTTGACCTGAATCCCATCTGATCTAACCTTGTGATAGTTCATGTAGAAAATGTGTACTGCATTTCTCATCAAACGTCCCTATCATCTTTTCCAAATCAAACTCTGTCAAACTGAGACTCTGTTTCCATGCACAAAACCATGATAACTGTCCCTAATCAGTCCTCGCCCTTTTCAAATGCATGTAGATCTTGTCCCTCGGAATCCCCTGTATTAACTCACCCAGCACTGATGTTGGGCTCACTAGTCTGTCGTTCCAATCTTTTCCATGCAGTCTTTCTTAAATAGAGGTACAACATTAACCGCCTTTAAAGTCTCTTCAAGACATCACTATTAACTTTCCCAAGTTCCCTGGCATTTTTGTCTTTCTCCACTGTAAGGTACTTGAGAAATATACTTCTGTGACTCAACATATAGATGGTCTTGTTAATATCTAAGTGACACTATTTTCTCCCTTGTTACTTCTTTGCCCTTAATATACTTTTGGAATCTCTGAATTCTTGAGTAAAACAGAGGGTGGGTCAAGCAGCATCCGTGGTGGGAATGGATATGTGTCGAATCAGGCCATGGCCCTTCTTCAATCTGATTGCAGTGGGGAAGTACGAGTGCTGTTGATCCAGTTTGCTTGCGGTCCCACTCTGACAATGGAGGATGCCCAGGACAAAGATCCGTATGAGAAGGGGAGTTCAAATGGTTCACAATCAGGAGATCCAGCAGTCCTTGACAGACATGCAAACATTAGGCGAAACGGACGCCTAGTCTACTGTTGGTCTCGCTGATGTAAGGGAGGCCACATTGGAGTGCCAAATGCAGTAGACATGCTTTGAAGAGGTGCATGTGATCCTCTGTCTCACCTGAAAGGGCTACTGGGGTCCCTGTATGGAGGAGAGGCAGGAGGTATAGGGACAGGTGTTGCTGCATCTGCAGCTGCATGGGAAAGATTCCCCCCCCCCCCCCCCCCCACTACAATCAGTCTGAAGAAGGGTCCCAATCTGAAACATCACCTATCCATGTTCTCCATACATGCTGCCTGACCCGCTGAGATACTGCAGCACTTTGTGTTTTGCTCAGGATTCCAGACCACGTGTCTCTCTTTGGTTTCTTCCTTTACCTTATCTGCCAAAGCTACTGCATGCCCCATTTTTCCCTTCTGATTTCCCTGATTGCGCACCCCCCTAAACTGAGAGCATTCATCTGATCCCTAGTGCCAATACTTGACATACGCCTCCTTTTTCCAAAGTAGAGACTCAATATCTCTTGTCACCCAGGCTTGCCAACTTTGCCTACGCTTGCCAACAAACTTAATTCTAGTAGAAACATGCTCTGAATTCTCTCTATCTCATGTTTAAAAGCCTGTCACTTATGAGATGTTCTTCGACCTGTAAACAACCTCCCCCAATCGACTTACAAAAGTTCTTGGCTAATGCCATCAAAATAGGTCTTGCTGCAATTTAGAACTTCAACCCATGGCCCAGTCCTCTCCATCTCCATAACTATTTTCCAATTAATCGAATTATGGTGACTGGTCCCAAAGTTCCCAAGTCAATTGCCTTATTCACCAGGGAGTTGTTTATTCACCAGGAGGAGGTCAGGATTTGTCCCTTCTCCAGAAGGCCCATCGGCATATTGAGAAAAGTCATCTGGACAGATTTAAATTCCATCTTGTCCAAGCCCTTAACTCTATGGCAGAGCCTGTCGATATTTAGAAAGTTAAAATGCCCCATGATTGCAAGCTTGCTGTTCATGCAGCGATCTCCAATTTGGGCTAATGTATTGGGGGGAGACTATAGTACAATCCCATCAAAGTGAACACCCCGCAGTTCCAACTTTCCCAGTTCTAACCATATAGCTTCACTGGACAATCCCCTTAAAATATCTTCCCTAAGTGCCAACGTAATGTTCTCCCTGATCAAAAACCCAACTCTTCTACTGGTATTCCTCATGTACCATTGGTATCTCAGAACATTGAGCTGCCAGTCCTGTCCCTCCCTCAGCCATGTTTCACTAGTAACCATAATATCCTAGCCTCATGTACCTATCCGTACTCTGAGTTAATCTGCCTGTCAGGTTTCTTGCATTGAAATAACAGCATTTTAATACATTGGTTTTCCCTTGCCCCTTGCCCCTTGCTGTGCTCCTAACTGTCCTATCCATTGAAAATGCTGTTTTTTAACTTCCCTATTTGTCTCGACTTTCTCATCTGCCTCACTGCTGGTCCCACATCTCTGCCAGACTACTTTAAACTTTCCTGAATAGCTCACACAATTTTCCCCACCAGAATATTGGTTCCCTCTTGTCCAGGTGCAACACTTCATTCTTGTACAGCTCACCTCTACTCCAGAAAAGAACCCAATGGTCTAAAAACCTAAACGGCCTCCAGCACCAGCTCCACTGGAGCCCTTCTTCCTTGTGTTCAATTCTGTGGGCTGTCTCTGCCAGAAATAGCTTGTTTTTTAAAAATCTCCCACACTGTTTCTCTTTACTGCCCTGCATTCACCCTTGAATGAAAAATGTTTTGTTTGACATGTACTCAAAATGCAGCATATTAAGTTCAAAAGCGAGGTCCAATTCTAACGTCACTTCAAATGACAGGTTTCCTCTGAAGCATTTTTATTTTGGCAGTTTATTAGTGCCATTAATATTGTAAATGTTATTTAGCGAAGAGATTATTACATTGGGCATGACACAAAAAGCTGGAGTAACTCAGCGGGACAAGCAGCATCTCTGGAGAGAAGGAATGGTGACATTCTGGGTCGACCCAAATTGTCACTCATTTGTTCTCTCCAGAGATGCTGCCTGTCCCGCTGAGTTACTCCAGCTTTTTGTGTCCATCTTCGGTTTAAACCAGCATCTGCAGTTTCTTCTTACACATTTACATTAGGGGGCTTTTGGAGCTGTTCAATTTTTTTTAATCTAAATTTTTGTTCATCTTCCTCCATTCATCATTTAGTGCGGTGCTGGCTCGAAGGGCCGAATGGCCTCCTCCTGTACCTATTTTTTGTTTTCTATGTTCCAAGCTTTCACTGTTAACATTTAATGGATTTCTGTCTTTTAGCCCTTTCTTTAACCACTTTCTTTATCCACTTGCCATCCCCTCTTTGTCTTTCTCACCACCAATCACTGTTTTGCAAGTGGGCTAATAAAAATTGAGTATATCGTGTTCTTGATATCTTACGAAGAATAGAATTGTCAATCTGTCCTTTTTTCCAATTTTTAATCTGAAGCCTGAGCTTGTTAATAATTCACAGCATTGATGCTGTTTAATCTACTTAATTATCGGAGGATTTGGGTTAGTCCTTGTAAATTAAAATTCATCCCATTCAGGTCTAAATGATTGATGAAACATCAGCACAAGTCAGGTACATGACCTGGACCTGAGCTGTGGGCTTTAGATAAATGGAAGTATCCAAATAATACACCCCAAATTATACCCATTGAATGAAATTTTTAAAACAACGTTATGCTAATTATGTCACACATCCTGATGATTTTTTAAAAACGAGGCTTATAAATGTTTGAAAGAAAAATGGGCATATCAAGTGTTTTAACCAAAAGGGTAAATATATTCTTGCCAGAGGTTTTTCTTTTTTTTCCATAGTTTCTTTCCTGGGTGAAATTCAATCGGCTCAGTTTGTTTTTTAAACATCAATTTACTAATTATTTGATTAGGTAGCCTTTACTGCTGGGCCACGCAGTTGCTGTTCTACAGGACATACGAACCAGGGTTTTGGATGAGAATTGAGGGATCTTTTTGGAAATTATGTTACTAGAGTTATATCTGCAGAATGGAGAATCACTGAGCAAATAGAAACTAAAACTTTCTTTTGCTTTTATAATTGCACTGTGGCATATGTTTAAAATATTTTTTAATATTTCTTGCTTTAAATTTGTTCTATTGTGCTGCTAAACTGTCTCCCTGGATGATGTTTCTGGACAATCATGGAATTTACTTTAAACCTTTCTAATTTATTATTTTTTGTCTTTTTAGCTTTCTTATAAGTTAATCCTGGAAAAACTGGAAGAACAAAACAACATCGCACCATGGTGTGAAAAGTGGAAATTAAACATCAAACTGAGAAGCTAGTTGTGTTCCACACCTAATGTAATTCCATTTTTGGTCTCTCAGAGGAAGACTTGAACCAAAGAGAGTCTGTGGTGCCTTAGTGTTTTGTTGGGCAACAAAAAAAAAAGCACTTTCTAAAGTGGTATTTACTAAAGAAATGATTTTGGTTGTTATTGGGGCAAAATAGAAAATTATCAGAAATTAGGCAGAATCTTTTTAAAAAGAAAAGCAATTTCTGTCGACTGAAGTGCCTTAAATGGAGTTGTTCCTAGATTCAGGTCTCAAAGGGCTGATTTGCATTTTGGTTAAATTTTTACTTGTGAAGTACAATTTTGAAAAATAATCTTTGGTAAGTTGACATAATATTACATTTTATTATGTATATATATATTATGTTAGCTCCTTTGCATACACTGTGAACTTGGCTATTGCTAAATTTACAACAGAGATGACTTGATGTCTATAGTATTTTAATAACCAGGTCAGAGCTTCATTATCTAAAATAATTTTTGCTTATTTGATCATCTAGATAAAATGTTAAGACATTGAATGTTGATTCTATGAAAAGTTTACATTGCAAAATATTACTATAACTGAAATAAAGATAAGAAACGAAAATTCAATGCTGGAAATACTCAGCAAATCGTCAGTCTAAAATGTTGACTCTTTTTCGCTCTCATAAATGCTGCCTGGTCTGATTAATTCCAACGTTTTCTGATTTATTTCTGATTTACCGGCATCCGCATTTTTAATTACTTTTCAGTAGAAGTACGTGTGGTGCTCCCTAGTGTATGGATTAATAAACAAAGATATTAGATCACGGAAAAAGCAGAGTAAATTATAAGCTTAAGCCTCTTGTTTTGTTGGTTGTAATTTACATAAATATTTTATTCATCAAAACATTCAGTTAGATTTAATTTTCATTCAATATTTCTGAGTTCCTTTGTCTTTTCTCTGTGATGCATCATGGGAATAAAATTGTTATAGCGGTGCAATTAATAAAATTCTATTTCATATACAGCGAGACAGCTAGAAAATAAAACTTCCACAAAAATAGATTAGCAGGAAACTCCCATATGCAAAACATTATTGTAATCTCTAGATGAGGAAATATTTGCCACTTCACATATAGTAAACATGACTAGAAATATAGATCTCGATGGAATCTAGCACACACATGAAGCTGCACATTGTTAAATTGTTTGCACGTAATTGCCGACAGGTGCTGCATTTAGAAAACAAGAGAATAGTACAACTGGGCAACTAAGTTTTTTCAGTAAAACAAAAGTTATTTCTAATTAAACTTTTCAAAATGTAGCTGTTGTGCTTTGTGATTCCAGTCCCCGCAATTTATGCTTTTCAAGAAAAATCAGCAAATTTATATTGGTATTTCTGATCCAAGTTACGTTGCCACACGTGTAAAAAAACAACCTGTAACCTTTACCTTCAGTTCCCAATAAAAACTGTAAAACTTTGGCAATGCTGATAAGAGAAAATAATTATTTCCCCACATTCGTTGTTCCTTGTTTGTTGATTTCAAATTAGAGTGGTACCACATCTATTAATTGCCCTGTATTTCGCAGGCTTAAAAATAAATCCAATAAGGACTCCTACTTCTGTTTGCTACATTTGAATGTGGTTGAATAAGATGAAGGATGGCAGTGATCAGGTGGCACCACAGATTAACATGCATTAAGGAGACAATTCAGGACTCTGACATTTATTTTATTAATTATGAATATATTGACCATCATTTTAAGCGTTAATTTAGATAGCCAAAAAAAAGATTCACAGTCATATTTTTGGAGATGGTGTTAATTTTACTATAATAGTGGGGAATGACAATAAAACTGTATTTTTTAGGCTTGTCAGATTAGGTCCCTGGTTATAATACATTAAACGCCTTTGCATGTCCTACACTTCTTTAATTAGCAATTTGGCTTCTCATTGATAGTTTCCAAGACGTTTGTTTGAAATTTGTGTTTGAACCTGCAATATCTTGGTGCTGCTTTATTAAGCTACAGTAATGTAAATATTAGATTTTCTGGAAGTTCTATAGAAAAGACCACCAGATAGTAAATTAATTTTGCAGAATGTAGGTTTAATTGCCCATCAGATGCTTCCCTGAACTGCCTGATAAGCTACTTATCCACACATGGGTCTTTAGTTCAGTAATAACAATTATGTCACTAATAACCACTTGGATCTTTGCACTTGAGTTGGAGGTAGATTTTGTTGTTGATGTGTATTTTAAGAATTTAAACTGGAGAAATGATAGAGGTGGTTAAGCTGTCTTCCTTCCCCTGGTCTAATATGGCTTGATTAACTCCCTGGCTTACATTTGGCCTTTAAACTACTTTTCCAGCCATGCTACTACTGAACCCTATATACCATCAATCTTTGTTGTATAATTTCTGTATTGTTGTAATGCTTTATTTAAAAGAAGAATGCATGTAATTAAATTTAGATTTTCATGCCAAATAGATAAAGTATTGGAGCTCTCAAGCAGTGCAAAAAGCCATATAATTTTGTATGCTAAAGGTGTCAGTCGTTTATGTCACTACATCCTTAAGATGGTGACTCAATATCCACAGCATGTAATATTGCCTGATTTTGGTATCAATCCCAAGGACCTTGGCTCCATTCAACTGAAGGCATGTGAATGCTGCTTTAAGAAACAAATATGAATCTTGTGAATTATTTAAACTCCCAGATTTATTAAAAGCCAATTTTATGGTATGGTGTACCATGTGATTTTACCAATTCATGGTGGATTGCTCGATTTTCTTTTGGAGTTAAAATAGATATTTGATTTGCAGCAACTCGAGTCATGCTGCAGAAATACCTCAAATAATTGATTAAATGTCACTTCCAAACAGTCAATTAAATTTATATTTGCTTCCGTATAGCATTATGCCCAATGTCACATGAATTTTTAATATTTTACCAAATAATTATTTTAAATGCTTAATTACTCTAACAATATACACTTGCGTGCAACTGTGTGCACTTGTCCTTTCTACCAAATCTCAACAGGAATGTTGTTTTGACAAACCATGTGGGTCATTCTCGAACTTTGCTTTATTATAGTTACACATGTTCAAATTGCTCAAATACCTTAGTGTTCTGCACAAACCTTTCACTAGTACTGCAGACCCAAGATCAATTTATTGCGAGGAAAATCTCCCTCCGTAACTCCCTGGTCCACTCGTCCCTTCCTACCCAAACCACCCCATCCCCGGGCACTTTCCCCTGCAACCACAGGAGATGCAACACCTGCCCTTTACCTCCCCCCTCAACTCCATCCAAGGACCCAAACAGTCTTTCCAGATGAGACAGAGGTTCACCTGTACCTCCTCCAACCTCATCTATTGCATCTGCTGTTCTAGATGTCAACTTCTTTACATATCATATCATATATATCTACAGCCGGAAACGCCTTTTCGGCCCTCCAAGTCCGTGCCGCCCAGTGATCCCCGTACATTAACATTATCCTACACCCACTAGGGACAATTTTTACATTTACCCAGCAAATTAACCTACATACCTGTACGTCTTTGGAGTGTGGGAGGAAACCGAAGATCTCGGAGAAAACCCACGCAGGTCACGGGGAGAACGTACAAACTCCTTACAGTGCAGCACCCGTAGTCAGGATCGAACCTGTGTCTCCGGCGCTGCATTCGCTGTAAAGCAGCAACTCTACCGCTGCGCTACCGTGCCGCCACCAAACGCAGGCTCGGCGATCGTTTCGCTCAACACAACCAACCTGATCTCCCAGTGGCTGAGCACTTCAACTACCACTCCCAGTCTGACCTTTCTGTCATGGGCCTCCTCCAGTGCCATAGTGAGGCCCACCGGAAATTGGAGGCACAGCACCTCATATTTCGCTTGGGCAGCTTGCAGCCCAGCGGTATGAACATTGACTTCTCCAACTTTAGATAGTTCCTCTGTCTCTCTCTTCCCCTCCCCCTTCCCAGTTCTCCCTCTATCTTCCTGTCTCCACCTATATCCTTCCTTTGTCCCACCCCTCTGACATCAGTCTGAAGAAGGGTCTCGACCCGAAACATCACCCTGAGATGCTGCCTGACCTGCTGAGTTACTCCAGCATTTTGTGAATAAATAGCTTCGATTTGTACCAGCATCTGCAGTTATTTTCTTACACTATGATCACTCCCTGTTTTCTATGTCCAAGAAAATGCCCCACTTACTGCTTTCCATCACATGCAAAAGAATAAACCATCTTCTCTGCCATTTCATGACAGCATGACTAGTTGATTGTAATCTTAACTGCGTTTCCTTCCACCTATAATAAACTTTCACCCTTTTGTTTAGAGTTACCTCTATGTTAAATATTCAAAGAATCTTGTCTTTGAGGAAGAAAATTGCAAAAACAACTTTTGATGTCCCTTACCTTTATCCACTTGATTCCACTGCAAGAGGAATTATATGCTCCATATTCACACCCTGGGATTCTTTTAAGTTTAAATGATGTCCTTTCACATTCATCTGAGCTTCAATGGATTTAGTCCAACCTTTCCTCATAAGATAACACCCTTTCCAGGTATAAGCCTGCTTTGGAACTGATATCAACATTTTTTGTCTTACCAACACCCCAAATAACTAAAGTACACTTTCCTGATCTTTTCAATTTTCTCAGCAATAAATTATAACATCCTATTAATTTTATTTGATGAAAATCGTGCTTTAGGATACCCTAATCCCTCTATATTTCAGACCTCTGCAATTTCTCACCATGCTCTCTTTTGTTTACCTTTCCCGACAAAGTGGACAATGTAATCTTTTCCCTCATAATATACCATTTGCCAGATATTTGTCCACATATTTAACTGATCCATAGCCATATAGTCACAGTGTGAAAACAAGCCCTTCGGCCCAACTCGCCCACACTGGCCAACAATGTCCCAGCTGCACTAGTCCCCACTTACCTGCGCTTGGTCCATATCCCTCCAAACCGGGCCTATCCATGTACCTGTCAAACGATGGGATTGTCCCGGCCTCAACTACCTCCTCTGGCAGCTTGTTCCATATACCTACCACCTTTTGTGTGAAAACCCCCCCCATGGATTCCAATTAAATCTTTTCCCATTCATCTTGAACCTACAGTGCACTCCATAATGTTTGGGGCAAAGACTCATCATTTATTTATTTGCCTCAGTACTCCACAATTCGAGATTTGTAACAGAAAAAAAAATCACATGGTGAAAGTGCACATTGTCAGATTTTATCAAAGGCCATTTTTATACATTTTGGTTTCACCATGTTGAAATTACAGCAGTGTATGTAGTCCCCCCCCCATTTCAGGGCATCATAATGTTTGGGACACAGCAATGTCATGTAAATGAAAGTAGTCATGTTTAGTATTTTGCTGCATATCCTTTGCATGCAATGGCTGCTTGAAATCTGCGATTCATGGACATCACCAGTTGCTGGGTGTCTTCTCTGGTGATGTTCTGCCAGGCCTGTATTGCAGCCATCTTTAGCTTATGCTTGTTTTGGGGGCTAGTTCCCTTCAGTTTTCTCTTCAGCATATAAAGGGCATGCTCAATTGGGTTCAGATCGGGTAATTGATGTGGCCACTCAAGAATTGACAATTTTTTAGCTTTGAAAAACTCCTTTGGTGCTTTAGCAGTATGTTTGGGATCATTGTCTTGCTGTAGAATAAACCGCCGGCCAATGAGTTTTGAGGCATTTGTTTGAACTTGAGCAGATAGGACGTGTCTATGCACTTCAGAATTCATTATGCTTCTACCATCAGCAGTTGTATCATCAATGAAGATAAGTGACCCAGTACCTTCAGCGGCCATACATGCCCAGGCCATAAAACCCCAACCACTGTGTTTCACAGATGAGGTGGTATGCTTTGGATCTTGGGCACTTCCTTCTCTCCACCATACTTTGCTCCTGCCATCACTCTGATATAAGTTAATCTTTGTCTCATCTGTCCACAAGACCTTTTTTCAGAACCGTGGTTGCTCTTTTAAGTACTTCTTGGCAAACTGTAACCTGGCCATCCTATTTTTGCAGCTAACCAGTGGTTTGCATCTTGCATTTTAGCCTCTGTATTTCTGTTCATGAAGTCTTCTGCGGACAGTGGTCATTGACAAATCCACACCTAACTCCTGAAGTGTGTTTCTGATCTGTCGGACAGGTGTTTGGGGATTTTTCTTTATTATAAGAGAGAATTCTTCTCATCAGCTGTGGAGGTTTTCCATGGCCTGCCAGTCCCTTTGCGAATAGTAAACTCACCAGTGCTCTCTTCTTAATGATGTTCCAAACAGTTGATTTTGGGAAGCCTAAGGTTTGGCTGATGTCTCTAACAGTTTTATTCTTGTTTCTCAGTCTCATAATGGGTTCTTTGACTTTCATTGGCACAACTTTGGTCCTCATGTTGATAAACAGCAATAAAAGTTTCCAAAGACGATGGAAAGACTGGAGGAAAGACTAGGTGCTGTGCGGTCTCATACCTCCATTAAGGAGGCAATTAAACACACCTGAGCATTTACAAACACCTGTGAAGCCAGGTGTATAAACACAGTTGTAATTTCTACATGGTGAAACCAAAATGTATAAAAAATACCCTTTAATAAAATCTGACAATGCTCTTTAACCACATGTGATTTTTTAATATTACAAATCTCAAATTTTGGAGTACAGAGGCAAATAAATCAATGATGGGTCTTCGTCCCAAACATTATGGAGGGCACTGTATGTCCTCTGGTCCTCGATTTCCTGAATCTGGGCAAAAGACTGTGCATCTACCCGATCTATTCCTCTCATGATTTTGTATACCTCTATAAGATCTCCCCTCATTGTCCTGCGCTCCATGGAATAGAGAGCCAGCCTACTCAACCTCTCCCTATAGCTCACACCCTCTAATCCTGGCAACATACTCGTAAATCTTTTCTGAACCCTTTCAAGCTTGACAATATCTTTCCTATAACATGATGCCCAGAACTGAACACAATATTCTAAAAGCGGTCTCACCAACGTCTTATACAACTGCAATATGACCTCCCAACTGCTATACTCAGTACTCTGAATGATGAAGGCCAAAGTGTCAAAAGCCTTTTTGACCACCTTATCTACCTGCAACTTGACCTTCAAGGAACTATGCACCTGTACTCCTAGATCCGTCTGCTCTACAACACTACCCAGAAACCTACCATTTACTGTGTAGGTCCTGCCCTTGTTCGACGTCCCAAAATGCAACACCTCACACTTCTCTGTATTAAATTCCATCAACCATTTCTCCGCCCACCTGGCCAATTGATCCAGATCCTGCTGCAATCGTTCACAACCATCTTCACTATCTGCAAAACCACTCACTTTTGTATCATCAGCAAACTTGCTAATCTTGCTCTGTCCTCATCCAAATCATTGATGTAGATGACAAACAGTAATGGGCCCAGCACTAAACCCTGAGGCACACCACTAGTCACAGGCCTCCAGTCTGAGAAGCAACCTTCCACCATCACCCTCTGCTTTCTTCCATGGAGCAAATTTGCTATCCATTCAGCTATCTCTCATTGGATCCCATGCAATCTAACCTTCCAGAGCAGCTTACCATGTGGAACCTTGTCGAATGCCTTACTGAATGAAGTCCAGGTACACAACATTTACAACTCTGCCCTCATCAAGCTTTTTGGTCACGTCTTCAAAAAAATCAATCAGATTTGTGAGACACAACCTCCTACGTACAAAACCATGCTGACTATCCCTAATCAGCCCTTGCCCATCCAAATACCTGTATATCCTATCCCTCAGAATACTCTCCAGTAACTTACCAACTACAGACGTTAGGCCTATGGTTCCCAGCATTTTCCCTGCAGCCCTCTGGAAAAGAGGTACATTTATCACCCTCCAGTCTTCCGGCACCTCTCCTGTATTTAAGGCCAACTTCATTTCAACCAGGGCTCCCACAATTTCCTCTCTAGTTTCCCACAATGTCCTCGGATATATCAGATCAGGCCCTGGAGATTTGTCTACCTTCAAACACAAATTTCCTCCGTCCTATCTCCTGTGGCTCCACACAGAGGTGACCGCTTTGATTCCTGAGTGGTCCCACTCTCTCTAGTTACCCTTTTCCTTATGTATTTATAAAATCTTTTGGGATTGTCCTTAATGCTACCCGCCAGAGCTACTTATCTCCTGGCCTCTTTTTGTCCTTCTGATTTTCTTTTTTAATTTACTCCTTAGTTCCCAAAACCTCCATGGATGCCCTTGATCTCAGCTGCCTATACCTGTCCCATGCATCCTTCTTGTTTTTGACTAACGTCTCAATTACCCTTGTCAGCCAAGCTTCCTTACGTTTGCCTGCTTTGCCCTTTACCCTTAACGGGGATGTACAGTACATATCCTGAGCTTTCTTCAGTACACTTTGTTGACCCTAGTACCTCTTTAGGGTATCAACTGACGTGTCGAACAAAGGACTAAACCAAGGTTTAGTACAAGTTAATCTTTATTAACACTCAAGTAACTTAAACATGCATGCAAACAATTGACTTCTAATAATTTTTCATTTACTTTACTATTTCAACTTATCACTTCTTAAATTAAATCACAAAACTCATGACTTGGAGTCAGATATTACCCGTATGAATGAATTCGCCAGATTCACTCTGTTGGTAGGGGTAGTCTTCTCTGAGCTTCAAACTCAGGTCCCTTCTTCTTGCCATGGTTGTTCCCTCGTTGTCGCCCCCGATGTCTTTTATACTAATTTTCCTTCAATGTTCAAAAGGAAGCCTTTGTTCTAACCCAAGGCTCTCATGATGTTAAAAGTCAATCATTTTCAAGTTGTCACTCCTCCAAGGGCTGAATAAACAAAACACATCTTTGTTCTTTATCAGGCTAGAGTTCTTAACTGCATTGCCTGTTCATATCTCTTTCTCATTATAGAGTAATTTTGCAAAACGCCCGTTCCAGGCACCTTATCTTCTCAAGGTCGTACTGCCTAGCCGTGAAGTTACCTTCAGCTATGCTCCCACCTGATGTGAATGACCTGACTGTTTTCACTGTGCTCCTTTGTTCTCCTGGCTCCAGCATTTCGCTCTGTCTGTCTCTAGTTAGCAGCATCCTCCCAAAGCCCGTCGGGATACTTGACATCCAGTCTCAGGCTATAACATTTAGAAACATTCCACTTGGCCGATGTTCCTTTCCCCTCTAATAGCCTGCTCCAGTCAACTTGAGCGAGACCTTTCTAAACTCATTATAAAATCTTTAAAGTATAAGAAAATAACTGCAGATGCTGGTACAAATCGAAGGTATTTATTCACAAAATGCTGGAGTAACTCAGCAGGTCAGGCAGCATCTCAGGAGAGAAGGAATGGGTGACGTTTCGGGTCTGAAGAAGGGTCTCGACCCGAAACGTCACCCATTCCTTCTCTCCTGAGATGCTGCCTGACCTGCTGAGTTACTCCAGCATTTTGTGAATAAAATCTTTAAAACTTACTTTTGTAATTATATTTATGGCTTCAGCAAATTTAACAAGTGCCATCAAGGAATACATGTTAAACTCCAATCGCCCAATTAGAAATCCCTCTGTCCAAAATAGTTTTAGATCGTGGTCCGTATTGATTTCAAGTTTTTATAAACGTGATCAAAACAGTTGGGAAACTCTACCTGGCCTTAAAGGAAAAATTGCACTTTAATATCAGGATTTTAAAAAGTTTTACAGCATCCTGGTTTGGCTCACATGCATGGTGATTAGGTGCTTGGAGAGGTTGGTTATGATGCATATCAACTCTTACTGCAGCAATGACCAGGACCACTACGATTTGCCTACTGTCACATTAGATCAATGGGAGATGTGATCTCACTGGTTCTCCAATTAGGCAAGAAGAACACGTATATCAGGCTGTTATTCGATGACTACAGCTCAACATTCAATACTATCATCCCCTCCAAACTTGTTATCAAACGCAGGGAACTGGGTCTCCCATGCCTCAAGCAAGGGCATGTGAACTTCACCTTCGGGGAGAGATATGGAAACTTCACCTTTGGGGAGAGAGAATTTACTTTGGATCACAATCCGTGCCAGGACTCTCAAGTTCTCCAGACCAGCGATTGTAGAATGGCATGAATTTTGCTTCACATTTTTATTTTGCACTATATTAAATGCACAAGTGTATTAACTAATTTTTGTTGAGTTAACATAGGTTGAGAAAATTAGTATGCTTAACAAAATGAACAGATGAATGAATTAACCACATCCTTATTCCAAAAATCACTGCACCTTCTGTAAAAAGATATAAGAAGGTTTCAAAGAATCGGAACACTGAAGGGAGGATGAACATTTTGGGTTACCAACAACTATCTTTATTATAGAAATATACAGGAAATCATTAAGAAAACAAACGTCACGCCATCTGCATATCAGAGACTCCTGCCGTGATGGCTGGTCTGGAGAACTCGAGAGTCCGGTACCAGCACACATCACGGTCCAAGGTGCTCTCTCTTCCCAAAGGTGAAGTTCACATGAACTATGTTTTTTTTTAAACTAACTGTTCTTTGTGGTCAAAATACAAGTGCCAAGCTAGATTCAAACGAAAATTTATCTTACCTGTAGGAATGAACTGCAGATGCTGGTTTAAACCAAAGATAGACAAAAAAAAGCTGGAGTAACGAAGTGGGTCAGACAGCATCTCTGGAGAAAAGGAATAGGCGATGTTTCGGGTCGAGACCCGTCTTCTTATCTGTATTGCAGGTGACCCCATGATTTACTAATTCCTCTATTGGAGTCCAAGCATTTTCCCAAACATCTAGCTGTTTTTCTAAGCCAGTCTGCTTTTGCTTGACACATGGTGCTAGCCGACAACTCCATCTCAGTTGACTTGCCCATTTAACCATTATATTACCATTTCATCCAGTAATTCCTCCCCCAAAAAAGCTATCCAGGTGATCAAGCTTTTTTTGCACCCCATCCTGCATCTTCTAATATTCCACTCTTGAAGTCAACCTTTATTCTTAGAAAAATCTTGCAATGCTTTTCCATTGTAAAAAAGGAAGTAGCATTATTTATACCAATAGGCCAGGGGTGTCAAACTCATTTTCACCCCGGGCCACATCAGCATTATGGTTGCCCTCAAAGGGCCGGTTGTAACTGTAAGACTGTATAAATGTAACTAATCCTTAACATATTGTTAAATAACTGTCTGCATTTGATTATTATTTAATGAAATGAACAAATATTGTACATGCATTAACATAAATGTAAAAATATGACAAATTGGGCCCGTTCCTCGTAGGGTTTCCATTGCGACCTGGGGAAATCGCGTTTTTTCTTTAAAATAAATTGTCTCTTAAAAAAAAAAAGAAGAATCTCAATGGGAGGGGGGGGGGGGGGGGAAGAGAGGAGGGGAGGTGGAGAGGGGAGGGGTGGGTGAGGAAGGGAAAGGGGAGAGGGAGCCTCTGACACCATCCTGCCAGCGGCCATCTTCTTTCTCCTTCACTGTGGTGCCGTGCTCCTCCAGGGGAGAGGGAGCGCAATTAAAGTTCGATCCTGACTACGGGTGCTGTACTGTAAGGAGTTTGTACGTTCTCCCCGTGACCTGCGTGGGTTTTCTCCGAGATCTTCGGTTTCCTCCCACACTCCAAAGACGTACAGGTATGTAGGTTAATTGACTGGGTGAATGTAAAAATTGTCCCTCGTGAATGTAGGATAGTGTTAATAGTGTTAGTGTGCGGGGATCGCTGGGCGGCGCGGACTTGGTGGGCAGAAAAGGCCTGTTTCCGCGCTGTATCTGAAATATTTTTTAAAAATATATAAAATAAAAATAAATATAAAGGCGGTACAGGGAAGGGGAGAGGGTGTGACCGAGGAGCCTTGGACCCAAAGCCTCTCCTGTATTGGTGTAGCATCCTCAACCCCCTACTCAATCCTCCTTATCCCTCCTCTCCCTACCCCCCACTCTCCCATCTTCCCTGACCCCCACTATCCCCTTTCTCCCCAACCCCCACTCTCTCATCCCCCACCAACACCCCCTCCTCCCCCCCCACCCCTGCTGTCCCCTTCCCCCCCACCCCTCTTCCCCACCCGCACTCTTCCCTCCTCCCCACCCCACCCTCCTCCCCAGTAGCACTCTCCCTCCCACCCCCACTCTCCTCCACCCCCATTCCCCCATTCCACCCCCATTCCCCCATTCTCTCCTCCACAGCCCCACTCTCTCCCCAGCCCCTCTCCTCCACCCCTCCTCACCCACCCCCGCCTCCCCTACTCTCTCCTCACCCCCTCCCACCCCTCCACCCACTTGTCCCACCTGCATTCTCACCGTCCCCCTCCCCCCCACCCCCACTGTCCCCCTCCCCCTACTCTTCCCCCCACCACCACCCCCCCTTCCCCCCACACTCCCTCTCTCCTCCCCCACCCTCCCCCTCCTTTCACTCTCATTGTACCCTTCCCCATCACCCACCTTTCCCTCCCTCCCCCACTCTCCCCTTTTCCCTGACCCTCAGTCCCCCTTCCCTCCCACCCCCTCTTCCCCCCACCACCACCCCCCCCCACACCTCCTCTCTCACCCCCTCCCCTCTCCCTCCTCCCCCACCTCCCCCTTTCACTCTCACTGTCCCCTTCCCCCACCCACCTTCTCCCCCTTTGTTTCCCCCCCACTCTTCCCTGACCCCCACCCCCACTCTCCCTTCCCCCAACCACCCCCGCTGTCTCCCTCCCCAGTCCTACTCTCCCCCTACTCTCTCCTCACCCACTCTCACTCTCCCCCCTTTCCCCACCACCCCCTTTCCCCCACTCTCTCCTCCCCCCACCCCCCCCATAATCCCATTCTCTCCTCCCCATCCTTCCCTCCCCCCACTCGGCCCCACGTCCACTCCCCTCCCCTCCGTGGAGCCGTTGGCGGCGAAAGGCACTTACCGAGCGTGCATGGAGGAGGGAGCCCCGGACTACTGGAGTCGGGCAGCGGAGGTGGGACTACTCGAGTCGGGCGGGGCCGGTCTGGGAGCGTCGGGAGGGGAGAGAGGCTGCGGGAGGCGCGCAGTCTGAAGTCGCGACGGGCCGTCGGTGGCAGCGGCCCTCGTCGACGCCGCCATCGGTGGAAGGGGGGACTCGAGGACGCCGTGCGTGGGTTGAAGGGACGGAAGGGAAGGATGAGGACCATCAGTCCGACCATCTCCCTCCTGCTCGGGAGACAGTGTCCCCCGGGTGTGGGAGAGCGGGGAGGGGAGGCGGTGATTGCGGGCGGGGAGGCGGTGATTGCGGGCGGGGAGGCGGTGATTGCGGGCGGGGAGGGGAGGGGAGGCGGTGATTGCGGGCGGGGAGGGGAGGGGAGGCGGTGATTGCGGGCGGGGCGGGGAGGGGAGGCGGTGATTGCGGGCGGGGCGGGGAGGGGAGGGGAGGCGGTGATTGCGGGCGGGCGGCTCCGCTAACGGCATCCATCTTGTGTGTGCGAGTGAGGAGAGGCTGTGCCGTGCTGGTGACGTCAGACGCACAGCACTTGGAAAAAAATGTTTAGAAATGAAAGTTTGAAAGTTTAAAATGTCTGTAACTTAAAAGATATACGACCAATGACAATTAAGCTCTCGCGGGCCACATAAAATGACGGGCCTTGTGTTTGACACCTGTGCAATAGGCAGTCGTGTGGATGTACCTATATGATTCTGTTCAAATCAAAGGGGACTTCCATCCCCTTGCGGGGACTGTGCGGGTCGGTCGGGGACGAGCTGTCTGTCTGTCCGTGGGCGCAGGGGGGGGGGGGGGAAGAGAGGGGAAGTTTTGTTGCCTCCATCACAGTGAGGGGGTGTTTGGAGTCACTGTGATGGACGTTTGTGTTGGGGCTATGTGTCTTGTGTTCTTTTTTTCTATGACTGCTATGTAGTTTCGTTCGGTACTTCGGTACCGAACGACAAATAAAGCTCTGTTATACTGTTATACCATACTTGGTATTTTTATTATTTATGATATAACGACAATATCAGTTCAATTAAGTGAATTTGATCATAATTGTAGCTTTGTAGAATTACTAACTGCTAAAAACAACATGTACAGGACAAAATGTCCAAATATCCAGTTTATATTACAACCGGATATTATTGTTACCTTCCCATTCAGGCCACAGAACAGAGGGACATATTAGGTGGTAAATAACTATTTAGCAGCCCCTAAATGAAGACACTCAGAGCACGTACGGAGGTAATCTCCATCACTATACCATCAAAGATCATCCAAGGCAATGGTTCTGACAATGCATCAATGACAGATGATAAAGGTGAACTGATTCAGAGGGGAGAACTGGAGGACATTGTCTGCAAGTAAGCGAGAAATCATTGTCAATTTCTCGTCTGGATGCAAGAGGCTCCCCTGATGTATTTTGTGCTCTCTCTGCATATAATTCCAGACATTCAGAGCGCTATCATCATCATCCAGAGCGCAAAGGGCCTTTGCATAATTTAGTTATTGGACATGATTCAACATAATCCCGCAACCTGTTTGAGTATCAACTACTGTGAGATATGGCATCAGGGATGACCACACTGCCGGGTTTGGCAGTGACCACACTGACACTCGTAGTAAAGTGAACTCACATGATTAATTTTATTTACAGTGGTAATAAAGTCCAGGACCGCATGAGGTGCTGTCCCTCGCCATCAGGGTACATGTGCAGTGGCCCTGGCGATCTCGGGCTTGTCCCAGCATCTTGGTCCTGGTCTGGAAGGAGGAGGCGTGATGATCTCAGGCTTCAACCTACAGTCCACCCTTGCCTTAAGAAGAGGCACTGGTGGTGTCTGGATTATCCCAGCGGCTCAGCCTTGGGACCTGAAGCGGCGGCGTTGGCGGTGTCTGGATTATCCTGGCAGCTCAGTCTTTGACTCTGTGTGGGAGCAGTCCTTTGTCGCCTGTGTGTGGGCAGTAAGAAGCACTGACATCTCAGGCTTGACCCGGCCACTCAGTCTTGGCCTCAGTAGAGGCACTGGCTGTTTGGGGCTATTCCTGGCAGCTCAATCTTTACCACACGTTAGCACTGGTGGTCTTGGGTTGACCCCAGTGGCTCATTCTTCCATAGACAGGGGAATACAGCTACCAAGATGGGACCCCCATTTTCTCCCTCTCCCTCTCCCCTGAATATCTGGGTTTTTTTAAGGAGTACCTGACAAGGTTCAAGAG
The DNA here is from genome assembly GCF_053455715.1 of Rhinoraja longicauda. NCBI lineage: Eukaryota > Metazoa > Chordata > Chondrichthyes > Rajiformes > Arhynchobatidae > Rhinoraja > Rhinoraja longicauda. Next base: position 4,607,556 of record NC_135967.1, on the reverse strand, counting down.
GGCAATTCGATGTTAGCTAATTGGACCCAGCTGTTACCAGTGATGCTGGGGATTGGCCTCGCCTGGCTTGTCAGCCAGTGAGAGGGATCAGAGTGGCATCCATCAACTTTACCATCAAGCTCAGCAATAATCTTCATGAGCTTTTAGAAATGTTTTCCATTTTCAAAACATTAATAAAAGAAAAGCAGAAAAAAGTTAAACATGAATGAGAGTAGACATAAAAAAACATTAAAAAAATGATGAAACAGTTAAATATTTGGATGATGAAACAGCAGTAAAGATTCCAGCAAAGCAGGACATCTGGATATCCACTGTGATTCAATCTATTAGAAACATCCAGAGTAAAGCAACACTTTTTGTTCAGAGACACAAGAGATGACAGATGCTGGAATCAGGAGCAAAAAAACAAACTACTAGAGGAATTCAATCGATTACGCAGCACTTATAGTGGGAAATTGATTTTTTTGACTGAAAGAATGAAGTGGAGAGGTGGTGGTGGGGGGGGGGGGGGGGGAGGGGGAGAGGGTAAGATAGAGTCAAGTGAGGGAGGGAAGATGGAGATAACATCAGGGGCTGGGAAGGGTTCAGAAGTGCCAACAAAAGACTTCTGATTATGGAATCTGATAAGAATGGAAGGGTGGAACCAGATAAGGATCGTGGACTGTCGTGAATGAAAGGGAGGGTGTAAGGAGGCCTGTGGGAGGGGTGTGTGGGTGATAGGCAGATAGGGGATTGGATGATAGGGGATGGAGGTGGTTGTAAAAAAACGACCATCCGGGCAGATCAGGAGACAGAAAGAGACTGAGGGGGAGCAGCTCACCTGAGATTGGAGAATTTAATGTTATATGTATCATTTATAAAGTTCATGTCACTGGGTTGTAGACTACCCAGGGGGAATACGATTCAGGTTCATATCAATTGCCAACAGACTTCGGCGTCCTCACTTGAAGTCTTCCGTCCCCATCTACTTCAAGGAAGCTTCCATTATTTCAGTCCCAACTGCACTGCTTAATAGTTCTAACATCAACAATAATAAAGTCCCTTGAAAGATTAGTAAGATGATACCACTGTTATCAGTCAGTTCTACAACAATAATGAGACAAAGTACAGGAAAAAGATTGAGAGCCTAGTGTCATGGTGTCAGGACAATAACCTGCCCCCTTAATGTTAGCAAGATAAAGAGTTGGTTGTGAACTAAAGAACACAACCCTGTACTCATCAACGAAGCTGCTGAAGAGATGGCCAACATCTTCAAGTTCCTAAGCATCCAGATCATCCAAGAGTAGGCCCCGGTACGTAATAATACCGTATTAGGCCCAGGGAGCACTGTAGGACCGGAAGCTGTAGGTCTCGACACTAGGTTTCCAACATTTGAGCTCCGGACAGTCTAGGTCTGGAGGCCCGGGCGCCGCCTAACGGATGTTGCTTGGCAACCTGCCTCCCGGCCAGGGCGACCGCCATTAGTGGAGCGGGAGCACGTGGCCGCTGGCTGGGTGAGGTAAAGTGGGGCGATGATGCCACCCTTTGTCCCTTATTTGGGAGTGAGGAAGTTGGCAACCCTACTAATACGGGACAAGGGCGGTCCCGTACGGGACAAACCAATTTAGCCCAAACTACGGGTTGTCCAGGCTAATATGGGACAGTTGGCAACCCTAACCCCCACCCTGGTGTACACTTCCCCAACACCTCAGTCACTGATCCTCCTCCTCTACACTCATCTCATCCCCAAGTCCTATATTTCCCTCACCTGTATCCACCTATCACTCGCCAGGCTTTGTCTTGCTCCCATCACTCCCCCTTCTTTCTCTGCCCTAATCCATCAGTCTGAAGAAGGTTCCTAATCCAAAATGTCTGTCCATCTCCTTTGTGTTCAGACAGATGGTGCCTGACCCACTGAGTACCTCCAGCACTGTTTAGACCTAGTTATATTCCCTGGTTAAATTAGTGTTAAAGTTAGAGTTTAATATTCATGGCCTTTTTTAGGGCAATTACAATTTAGTCTCTAGTTTGGAGAGACAGCATGGAAATGGGCCCTTCGGCCCACCGAGTCAATGCTGACCAGCAATTACCCATTCCCTAACCTACACTAGGGACAATTTACAGAAGCAACTAACTTACAAACCTGCAAGTCTTTGGTATGTGGGAGGAAAGCAGAGCACCCGGAGTAAATCTCTGTGGTCACAGAGAGAGCATACAAACTCTGTACAGACAGCACCAGAGATCAGGATCAAACCCAGGTCTCTGCGACTGTAAGACAGCAACTCTACTACTGTGCCAACCATATTTTAGTTGGTCTTAATGTATTTCTTTTAGTACAATGTGAAGAAGGGTCCTGACCCAAAACGTCACTTATCCATGTTCTTCAGAGATGCTGCCTGACCCGCTGAGTTACTCCAGCACTTAGGGGTGCCAACTGTAGCACTCCCAAATACAGGACAAGGTGATGTCACCGCCCTGTGTCCCATATGACCTCACCCAGCCAGCGGCCACATGCTCCTGCTCCACCAATGGCAGCCGTGAGGCGGGTTGCTGTGCCCGGACTTCCGGGCCTACACTGTCCACACCTACACTCTCCGGAAGGTAGGCACAGATTTTAACCAGCGTCCGCAGTTTTTTCCCTGCTACACTGTCCAGACCTACAATGTCTGGGCCTACAGCGTCCGGGCCTACAGCGCCCTCCGGAACTAATACGGGACAAGCCCAATTTAGCACAAAATATGGGATATCCTGGCTAATACGGGACAGTTGGCAACTCTATCACAAGGATTCATTCGAACTTCGACAGATGTGCAAAAGAAAGTATTCTGATTGGATACATCTGCGCCTGGTATGGCATCTGCTCTGCTCTTGACCGCTCTCCCACCAGAGAGTGGTGAACATTGCCCAGTCCATCACAGGCTTGTCACTTTCTTTACCCAGTCCATCTTCGCAGTGCATTGCATCAGGAGGGCTGGAAGTATTGTCAAGGATGCCTATTACCGTGGCTAGTTCCTTTTCTTCACCTTCTTGAAGTAGCTACAAGAACCTGAAAGCTCAGACACCCAGACTTAATAACAGGTTCTTCCTCACTGTTGTCAGATTCCTGAATCAATACAGCTCACTACTTAGTCAGCACCACTTTGAGGCAATTGCTCTTGGATTACCATTTAAACTCAACAGTTTGTTTTCTTCTCATCATCTGATGCCACACTCAGGTATATGAAGATGGTATTTTTCTTTCACACTCCTCCACTCATGTTTTTATCTTTCCACATCGTCGGGTGAGCGTCTTGGAAAGTACAGGAAAAATGCAGATTCCCATCTACAAATATGCATCTTCTTTGTACCAATGAAATCCCTATTAAATATGCCAATATTAACACCAGTATGGTTATTCTGGTGCAACAGGCAATTAGAAAAGCAATTGGCATGATGGCTTAATTGTTATAAGATTGGAGTTCAAGTATTAGTTTATAATTTATTACTTTAATTATAAGGGGCCTTGGTAAGACCATACCTGGAGTATTTTGGTCTTTTCCTAAAGGATATACTTACATAAGGGGAATGCAGTGAGGATACATCTGACTGGTTCATTGGATGGTGAGTCTGTCAATATGAAGAAATGTTACAGAAGGAACTGCTGATGCTGAAGAAGGGGTTTGACCCAAAACGTCATCTATTCCTTTTCTCCAGAGATGCTGTCTGACTCGCTAAGTTACTCCAGCTTTTTTTGTGTCTATCTTCTAAAGAGATGTTGAGTAGGTTCAGGCTCCATTCTCCAAAGTTTAGAAGAGAGGTGACTTCATTAAACCATATAGAAATCTTAATGGCTTTGACATGGTTGATACGGGATTGTTTTCACCTCAGCTGTGGAGTTTACAAATAGGAGTGACAACAAATAGGGGCAAACTAAGGACGTGGCCATTTAAAACTGGAATGAGGAGAAATTCCTTCATGGCAAATTTTTGGAGTGCCTTTTCTAAAGGGCACAAAGTTGCAGTCATTGACTAGATTCAAAATGGAGATAAACTGCTTTTTATTTAACAGAGGAATTAAGGAAAAAAGAAAAGATAGACACAAAAAGCTGGAATAACTCAGCAGGACAGGCAGCGTCTCTGGAGAGAAGGAATGGGTGACATTTGGGGTGGAGACCCTTCTTCGGACCCATCCCGAAAAGTCACCCATTCCGTCTCTCCAGAGATGCTGCCTGTCCTACTGAGTTACTCCAGATTTTTGTGTCTATTTTTGCTTAAACCAGCATCTGCAATTCCTCCCTCCACGTAACGAAAAAAAGAGGATAGATTAGGAAAGTGGTGTTGAGGTAGAAGACAAGTTATGGGTTGGTTGAATGGCAGAGCAGGCTGGAGGGGATGAATGGCCTATTTTTGTATCTAAAACACAACACTTATTAATTTGACAATAAAGGCAGAGAGTGAATCATCTCAGCATTATGTCCCATAAATCTAAAAATATTTTCTAATATTCCATTCTATGCTCCACCACATCACTACCCCCCTGTTCCCATGGCAACGCGGTTACCAGGGTTATGTCAATTGCGACCAATGAGCGCCTTGAAGCGGCGAGCGCAGCCAGTAGCACGACGCGACACTGCCGGGAGGCTCCTCCATGATGTCATCGGCGGAACCCGCCTTCCGATTGGAGCAGACGGCTGGTCACATGACGTTGGTCGCCGGCCGTCGTGGTCGCCATAGGAACAGCCTCCCTTTCTTCACGGCCATGGGGGCACCTCCAGTCAGAATGACCTGACTGAGTGCAGGAGGCGCGGGCAACATCGGTCCGGAGGGTGATATGGTGAGTGAGGGTTATGGGGGCATGTGAGCCAGTGCGGGTCGTCAGCGGCGTGACGCCCCGTTTCCCCGAGCGCTGAAGGTGAAGCGGCGAAGGGAGCTAGGCCGCACATGCCCTTGGGAGAGACCAATGGGCGAGGAGGATACTGGAGGCGGAGGGGCCAATTGGAAGGGCAGGCGGGGGTGTGGTTGGTGCTGGCGCCAGGAGCGAGCGGCGGTCGGTCGGCGCGCGGGCGGGAGCGTGAGGAGAGCGGGAGCGCGCGGGAGAGAGGAGAACAGGAGCGCGCGGGAGGGAGTAGAGCGGGAGCGCGCGGGCGGGCGGAGGAGAACGGGAGCGGGCGGGAGGAGGAGAACGGGAGCGCGCGGGCGGGAACAGCGGGAGCGCGCGGGCGGGAACAGCGGGAGCGCGCGGGCGGGAGCAGAGCGGGGGCGCGCGGAAGGGAGTAGAGCGGGAGCGCGCGGGCGTGTGCGAGCGGAGCGGGAGCGCGCAGGCGGGAGCAGAGCGGGAGCGCGCGGACAGGAGGGAGGACGGCGGGGGCAGAGTCAGAGAGCGATGGCACGTCATTGTGTGCTCGGACTCTAGGGCGGCTCAGGGGCTCGGGGCAGGGGCTTGGGGTGGGTGGGGGGCGAGCGAAGAGTGTCAGTGAGAAGCCAACGCCGCGGATGAGAGCAGAAAGCCGCACCTCCCAGGAGCCGCGGGAGCGATGACAGCAGAGCCGCGGAGGTACTTTCTAGGTGAAAAGCCATACGTTTGTCGGGTTTGTACGGCGGCGGTGCGAGGAAGTGGTGGGAGGGAGGAGGAATGAAGGAAGTAAGAGCGGGTGTCGCCCCTCCCCTCCTCGCCTGGATCCGCCATCAAAGTGATACCCCCCCCCCATCCTCCTGCCCCTCAAGGCCGCATCTTAAAATAAAAATGGCGACTTGCCGCCTGACGCACTCAGTATTCTCCACCCCATCCTTTCCCAACCACGTTCTCCGCATGCTTCCCACTCATTATAATTCACATCCAGGAAGGTAAAGTTGGAGCTATGGAAGGAAATCAGTTGTTGAGCGCCCATGTTTTCTTGCTGTACACCCACACAGCACTGGTGAATATTTTAGAAAAAAATGCAGATGCTGGAAATCTTAATATCAGAACAGTAATTGCTGGAAACACTCAGCCGGGCAGACAGTTCATCCGGAAATAATTCCTTCACACGCGTATATAACGGATTTGGTATGTCCTCGCCGCGTCTGGGCCCAACGATCAACACATGTCACATCAGCAGGTCACTGCCGATTCACCACTTTGGAACCTAATCGGTTGCCGCCAGGTAGCAGCTTGCAGGTTAGGTTGATTGGCCCCGCTCAAACCGCATACCATGTTCTTTTTTATTATACCAAATTTAAAAAAAAATTAGATCTTCAATTCACTTGTGGCTGTTTTGTGACTTGAAGTGAGTAGCCAAACGTTAATTCCATTGAGAAACTTGCAATATAGTAAAACTAAAAACCGAATAAGTGTCCATAGTTTTAACAAAGATGTGCTAGTCTTTTTTGTAAGATTGTGTGAAAGTGTACAGATTATTAATTCCCATGTTATTTGAAAGGCTTCAGAAAAACAATGACTCGGGGATAATTTTCTGTTCGCATATTGAAAAATGTTTAACTTTGACTTGTATTTCATGTATTTTTGTATTCCTCTATTTATAAAGGATCCTCCATAAATCATAAATGTCCTTTAGTATTTTACATTTCCCTGGGGGACAAAAGACTACCCTATCCATGCCTCTCATAAATTAATATTTTTTAAGTTTAATTTTTAGAGATACAGCATGGTTACAGGCCCTTTGACCCATTGAGTCCATACTGACCACCGATCACCTGTTCACACTCATTCTTTACTTTTACTTTTCAATTTTACTGAAGCCAGTTAATCCCAAAGCCAATCTCACCGCCATTAAATCACAGAAAGACAAGTGCAGGAAAACTCAACATTTGGATGGGGACCCTTCTTCAGAAGCAGAAAGTGAAAGGATGTTTGCAAACCGATGCAGACTAGCTGAAAGCAATTTGGCAAAAACTAGAAGTGTGAACATTCTGCTGTAAGCTTAGGTAGTGAATGTTTGCAAAATACACCAACATCCTTATTGTGTCGGAAATAAATGCAGATGCTGGTTTAAATCGAAGGTAGACACAAAATGCTGGAGTAACTCAGCAGGTCAGTTAGCATCCCTGGAGAGAAGGAATGGGTGACGTTTCGGGTTGAGACCCTTCTTCAGACTGATGTTGGGAGGGGGAAGGGCAAAGATAGAATGTAGTCAGAGACAGTAAGACTAGTAGAAGAATTGGAAGGGGAGGGGATAGAGAGGGAAAGCAAGGGCTATCTGAAGTTAGAGAAGTCAATGTTCATACCGCTGGGGTGTAAACTACCCGAGTGAAATATGTGGTGCTGTTCCTCCAATTACTCTGGGCCTCACTCTGACAATGGAGGAGGCCCAGGACAGAAAGGTCAAATTGGGAATGGGAGGGGGAGTTGAAGTGGTGAGCCACCGCGAGATCATGTAGGTTAAGACAGACTGAGCGGAGGTGTTCAGCGAAATGATCGCCGAGCCTGCGCTTGGTCTCGCCGATGTAGAGAAGTGGACACCTGGAACAGCGGAGGCAGTGGATGAGATTGGAGGAGATGCAAGGGGTGGTTTGGGTGGGAAGGGATGAGTTCCAACATTCATATTGCTTGTCTGAAGAAAAATACCAAACATTGCTGCTGTTAGTCTTTGAAGCTTGATGAGCTGCCACTAACCCATCTCTACTGCTGCTCCCAATAATCTTGCTTCTGCATCTTAATGTGAACAACGCATTCTGTCTTTTACCATTTAAATCTCTCTCTTCTATTATAAAAATCGCCACTGAACCCTGGCTGTGAATTCTATATTACTTGTACTTTCAAATGATATTAAACTAAGTCTGCAGTATACATAAATAATCCAAAGAAGATCTGGCCTTGAATCATGGCCAAATTTTAGAACCAGTTTTTCTAATTCATATCACTGATAATGCGCAGATAATATTGATGACAATTGTGTAAATTGATTTATGTATTTGCTACTTCACAATAGCAACTGCATTTCAATAGGTACTTTATCATTATGGAGTGTTTTGTGATCTGGATCTGAGCCACTAGGAATACAATTCTATTTTTGCACTTTTAGATTTATAATCCAGCTTCAATCAAATTGAATCAATTCCACTTTATGCATGTCTACTTCTGTCTCCCTGTGTTTTGCTATGGTACTGTGCATTTTTATGTGCCCAACCAGTCAATATGCTATCTACTATACACCTGTAGATGTTCAAGAGAGTATTCATAGACCTACCAAATCTAAGGAAGTAGAGGCATTGATGGGCTTTCTTTATGATTACATCAACATGCTGAGTCCTGGACAGATCTTCAGAGATATGCCCGCCCTGGAATTTGACGTTTTTGACTCTCGCCATCACTGCCCCATCAGTGAAGAGAGGTTTGTTGATCCTTTACCTTTCTCATCCTAAGTCAACAATTAATTCTTTGGTTGTTCTGGCACCATTCAGTCAGACAATTAATCTCCCTCCTATACTCTGACTCAACATCATCTGTAATTCGTCTAACAATGGTGGTGTCACCTGCGAATTTGCAGATTGAGTTGGAACTGTGGCTGACTGCAGTCATTGAGATGCTCCAGTTCTGATGGTTATTGTGGAGGAAGTGTTGCCAATCATACTGATTGTGTTCTCTTGATGAGGAAGAGACCCAGTTTTATGAGCTTGGTGACCAGTTTGGAGGGGGTGATGGTGTTGAATTCTGAGCGGTAGTCTCTGAACGACAGCCTGACGTATGTGTTTTTATTGTCCAAGTGGAGTACTGAGGCACGTGCCCGTACTCTTCTTGGGCTCTTCTTGGTTGTATTATTGATGCTCTTTTAAAGCAGATGGGAAGCAGAACTCAGTAATCAGAGGTTGAAGATGTCTGCAAACACTCCAGCTTGTTGGTTTGGACAGGTTTTAAGAACACGATCAGGTGTATCATCCGGTCCTGACGCTTTGAACGTTCACTCTCCTGAAGGATCTTCTGACATTGGTCTCTGTGATTGAGACTGCAATATCATCATGGGCTATGGAGGCCTGGGAAGGTACATCATTCTCCCTATCAAAGCTTGCGTAGAGCGCATTGAGCTGGTCTGGGAGTGATGCTTCGTTGTCGCTTGCTGCCCTGTAGCTTCTCCTTGTAGGAAGTAATGGCGTGCAAGCCCTGCTGCAGCTGCCCAACATCCACCTGTTTAGGGAAAGCTTCTTTTAGCCTTTGAATGCCTTATCAAGGTTGTATCTGGACTTGTATGATTGCATAGCCAGACTTAAATGTCCAAGATCTGGTCCTCAGAAGAATGTGGACCTCCTGGTCCGTCCAAGGCTTCTGGCTGATGGACACTTGGATGGTTTTCGTGGGAACACACTCCTCCACCCACTTCCTTGTGAAGTCAGTAACAAATATGGTGTATTAATTCAGGTCCGTTTCCAAGTCCTTGAATATCACCTAATCTACCAACTCCAAGCAGTCCTGGAGTTGTTTCTCTGCCTCCCCTGACCCCCTCTTTGTGCAGTCCACCCTGCTGAGGGTGCACTCTTCGTTCGCTGCCAATGAGCAGGAAGAAGGAGCACACCCAAGTGGTCGGATTTCCCAAAGTGAGGGCGAGGAATGGAGCAATGGGCATCCTTGATAGTGGTATAGCACTGGTCAAGGGTGTCTGCACCTCAGGTGCTGCAGGCCATGTGCTGGTGGTAGTTGGAGTGATTTCTTCATGCTGGCTTTGTTGAAGTTCCTGGCTATGATGGTAAAGGCATCGAGGTACGCCGACTGGCGTTTGTTGACCACAGCGTGCAGTTCCTCCAGTGCTAGGTGAAGGTCTGCCTGAGGTGGGATGTACAGTCATGATGATGGAGGTGAATTCCCTCGGGTAGAAGAGGTGGCACTTCACTGCCATGTGTCCCAGCTGTGGCGAGCAAGAGTTGGACAGGACCACTATATCTGAGCACCATAAGGAGTTTACCAAGAGGCAGATGCCATATCCTCTTTTCCTGCTGCCTCTGTTCTGTCCATACAATGGATGGAAAACCTTTGGGTTGGCAATCCCTCATCTCTCTTTGATAAAGTAGCCTTGCCCTTAAGTCCATCACTTTATTTTCTAGTGACTGAACACTGGCCAGTAGAATCATTCCCAGCCCGGCACTGACCACTTGCATCTCCTCCCCCAAAATCCACAAACGGGTCTGCTTTGACAGGGTCATCATTTCTGCCAGCTCATTTCCATGTACTGAACTATCTCCCCTTGTCCCTTCGTACCTACGTCCAAAACATTTCACATGCCCTTCAACTCTTTAATAACTTTCTATTACTAGGCTTCCATTGCCTCATCTTCACCATGGATGTCCAGTCCTTCTACACCTCCATCCCCCACCCAGAAGATCTCGAAGCCCTCTGTTTCTTCCTCCAACAGAGACCCAATCAATTTCCCTCCACAAGTAACTTATCCTTGTGCTCAACAACTCTTTTGGCTTCTCTCACTTTTTCCAAGTTAAAGGCCCCAGCTATGCCTTTTTGTTGGGTACGTTGAATAGTCCTTGTTTCACTGGCTCCATCCACCATCTCTTTCTACATCGACTGTATTGGGGCTGCATTTCATTAACTTCCATCCTGCCCTCAACTTCAGCTGGAATATCTCCGACACCTCTGTTCCCCTTTCTTGATCTCTGTTGGCAACACAGCAGAAAGTCTGTTGACTGACGTCTACCATGAACTTAGAGACTGCCACAGTTATCTGGACCTGTATCCTCCCACCCTGCCTCTTGCAAAAACTCTATTCTCTGCTCTCAATTCCTTTGCCACATCTGCTCTCAAGATGAGACTTTCCATTCTAGGACATCAGATATGTCTTGTTTCTTTAGTAAACATGCTTTCCCTCTTGCTGCCATAGATAGTTATCTCACCCGCATCTTGTCTGTCCTGTAGATCTGCTCTTGCTCCCTCTCTCCCCAGATGGAACAAGGATAGAGTTCCTCAGGTCCTCACCTCATCAGCCTCTGCATCCAACAGATCATGCTCCAACATTTCTGTTCACTTGCAGCTCCCATAACCTCATCTGCTGCTTCCGGTGTTCCCGATTTGGCCTCCTGTACGTTGGCGAGACCAAATGTTGACTCAGCGACCGTTTTGCTGAACACTTGTGCTCGGTCTGTCGAGGCCTACTGGATCTACTTGTTGCTAACCATTTAACTTTTGCAAGTTTTGTTGTACCCAGTGAGCTGTGATTTTATAAAATCATCTGCTGCCTGACCTGATACTTCAGCACTTTGTGTCCTTTTGTGGGCTACAATGCAATTTTATTTACTGGTGTAGTTATTTATGAATTGACTCAATAATGTCAATGACTTCTGTTGACTAACATGTTGCGAAACAAGTGAGAAAAGAAATCTGAATTGGAAATATTTTTAGTTGAGTGGCTTTTGCGAATTTATTTTTGTTTCATTTAGGACTTACAAATGCTGGCCTGCCAGCACAAGCTCACATTTCTGATTATTCTTGAAGATGCTGGTACGCTGTTTCCTTATGCATTCGATCTGCGCATTGAAGGTATTTCTCTGGCACTTTTGGTTGGTAGATAGAAACTATGAAGAAATTATCACAGATTTCCATGTAAGAGTGTGGGTTAACTTGAGGCAAAAGTTTGCAGGTAGTGCTGTTCCATTGGCTTTTAAGTCCTTGTCCTTTTAAACAGCATAGATGGTGCTGTTGAAAATGTCTGCATGACTTATTAATGTGAAGATGATGCTCATTGCTGTGGTTTGCGGACATTATAGGCAATGATGTTTATGTTAATGATGGGGTCTCAATCAAGTGGTCTTTAATTCTATGTCATTGGAGTTGCAAGCACAGGCGGTGGAGGGGCTGCTATCACATTGCTGTCTTGCTAACTATCTTGTAAAGACTTTGGGAAGTCAGTAGTTGACACTTGTTGCAGAATATAAAGCTCTAGCTTAACTGAAGTCATAGTCTGCATGTAGTTGATTTAGATTCCAATCAGTGATGTGCTTAATGTTGATAGTGAGATATTTCTATTTGCTGGTGTGTGGACTTGCTTGGGATATTCACTTCCTGGTGTGCTGGGTGTGTTTCTTTTTTTTTCACTGCTTATTAATGTAAGCCAGATTATTTCCACATAGAGCAAGACATCTGAACACCTGAAGGATTGAACTGCAATTGAAAGCAAATATCTCAGCTTTTTACCTTTTAATGCAGACCCCAAAATCTTCCACTGATATCCTTGGGCTGAGATTGACTTTCAGCAACTTTTCCGTTGCACTGAATTTCCAACCGGAATGCATCCCAGTTTCCATTTTATGAGAGCTGCTTGACTTGGGGGATGGTTGTGGTTGCCATTCTTTGAAATCTAACTGTATTACCCAAAGACTGATGAGACCAGGAACTGAGTAATTGTGGCAGAACATGAAAAGTAGAAAGCAGGTTACTGATTAATAAGTGCCGCTTCATGGCACAGATGATCATGTATTCTATAATTTTATTGATTGGGAATAGATGACAGTAGTAATTGGCAGGAGGAATTATGTATTTTAAGACTTTATTTTGGAAATGTCAATGTTACTGAATTGAAATAACTCAGTGATGCATGGATGGCTGTTTCTGGAACGGAATGGAATATCTTCAAGGCTTGCAAGTTTTGTATCCAGTGAGCTGTGATTATGTAATTTCATGTAAAAGTGCAACAAGTTGGCTGAAGATTGCTTCGTGACAGGTAAAATAAACTTGACCAATTAAAGATCAATAATATGAATAGCCAAGAGATATTATCTGTAATATAGTATTTCTGATTTGCACTTTGAAAGAACTAGCCAAGGAAGCAAGGAGAAGAAGAGGGAAATGTTTGAAGAAGTTATCTAAATTAGAGAATTCAACGTTCGTACCGCTGGGTTGTAAGCTACCCAAGCAAAATATGAGGTTATCTTCTAATCTGCGCATGGCCTCACTCTGGCAACGGGGGAGACCCAGGGCAGAAAAATCAGAATGAAAAGGCGAGTTAAAGTGGTTAGCAACCAGGAGATCCAATAGGCCTCGGCAGATCAAGTGCAAGTGTTCAGTGAAATGGTTGTCGAGTCTACCCTTGGTCTTGCTGATACACAGGAGTCCACATTGGGAACATCGGATGCATTAGATGAGGATAGAGGTGCATGTGAACCTCTGCCTGGCCTGGAAGGGCTGTCATGGTCACTTTCAATTCTTCAGTTTTTGATCTTTCTGGAAACTAGGGTTCCATGTTGTTCCAGAATCTTGTTTGAGATGACCATTTTCATGAGCTTAAAATGTAGTTCTTGTCCTCTACTTTGGGGAGTTGCTTTAACTAAGATAGTTATTGCCTTGTCCACATTACAAGAATCTGGGCATTCATGGATAATCCTTGGGGGAACATGCAGATGTAATGTCTGTTCTGTTCCATTTGCTGTAACCAGCAAATGGAATCTGTGCAGAATGGATTTACTGGATATTTGGTAAGTAAACTAACTGATCCAGCCAAGCAGGTTTTATCCAACTGATCCATCCAAGCAAATCTGGCATTTGTTCTGATCTGATTGCCTGACTTGGTGGGAATAGTATTTTCCCTGTTTGGATCAAGTTCAGTTATAGACTACTAGACACTCCTGGTGCATATTTTTGATGCTGTTTTGATCCTTAATTATGGTCAACTTGGTTCAGTGGATGCAGAAGATTCAGCAGTGTTAACCTACAATCAAAAATAAGAGGACCCGTGGATAATTTGCCATTTATATTTTCTATTCTACAACTTCAGCATTAGATAATCTCAGTGATTTAGAATGATTTGAAAGGTTTTAATCCATCTTGATTCAGCACATATTATCACTTGTCTGGAAGAAATCTTTGTAGTAGCACAACATCTAACATTAAATTGTTCAATGTTATGATAGAATTGCTTCCCTTTTATTGGATCCTCTGAATTATTTATCCATCAGGTCAGGTAGCAATTGTGGAAATAAATAATATTTCCAGTTAAAGGGTCTTCAGTGTGAAAAAATTGTAACTTCACAAATTTGTGCTCCTCACAGATGCATTGCCTGAGTGCATTTTGTTATTTTAGATGGCCAACATGTGCAATTTTTAATTTCTTTTATTTTTTTATCTTTCAAGGATGAGCATATGACTGACTCCATTCCAAATCCCTGCTGCTGTTTAGTTAATGACTTAAATGTGTTTAATTTGTAAATTCAATTGGAAGTTAAGTAAATCTGAGTGCATCTTGACATGCGCTTCTTGTCTTGCACACTGGCAGCAAATGTTCTTGTGTTTAAGCAAGTGTTTAGTGATGTGTTTATTTAGCAATTCCCATGGGGATCAAAATTGGAAGTCAGTATTGACATTAAAATTGTAAAATTCTATCAAATAATCCTGATGTCACAATTGCTCTAATTTTGTTTCTGACAATTGGGTTTCAGTGAATAATAATTACACTTCTAATTGCAAGAAAAATCTGACCATCTTTTATATTTACTTCACTCTTCATATTTTCACCTCCAACAACATATTGTTAAACAGCTCCATCTGGTCTGTTCCAAGGCATTTGTGCAGATATGCGAGATACCATGAAGTGGCTCAAAAACCAAATGCCCTAGGGCCTATGCTGCTGGGAACCACGAAAGAACTCCTCAATTATCGTTCCTTAACTTCACCCAATAGCAAACTGACTAGTCTACTGTCACTGCCACCCCAGATGGACAAATTCATAAGACCATATATCAGCTGAAAAACAAGGCCTTGGAAGCAAAAAGTACCCGGCTGAAGTTTGGAAACCTCTAACAAATTTACAGCCATGTCTCCTGTATCTGGAAAGAGGTTTGTCAGGACTTGGAAAATGCCATAATCTTGAAAGCTTGCATCCGATTGTAGTATTTTCAGAAGAGCATTATCTGCCTTCTGCCACAGGGAATATTATCTTGGTTTCTTCTCAACTATTGCCTCCCAGATGTTCAAGTGACAGCGTGAAATCTGTCCATTCAGAGGCAGAGCCGTAATGATTTTCATTATATATCAAATCCAGGAGAATGTTGGGTGCAGCAGTAATCATCAAGTAAACCCTTGTTTTAACGGACCCCTTTATAATGGATTTCGATTATAGCAGATGGACCTGCCAGGAAACATGCCTGGCTTGCACCGCCTCCCCCTCCCCTTACAGCCCCGGCTTCCGATGCCAAACCCAGCATGCAAGGTGCACCAGCGAGCCCTTCGCCTACTGCACGGTCTGGTTGATGCGGCTGTAGTTGCGGCTCACATTGTAGCTCCATGGGACTGCGATTTCTTCAAGCCGCTGCCAACAATAGGATGCGCTTGGTCACCATGAGGTTTACTCCCCTATCACTAGTTTCCGCTTGTCCCCCCACGACTGTGGGGGAGGAGGAGGAGGTGGTGGAGCGGCCAAAGCAAAGGAAGAAGAGGACTTCTGGTGAGGGGAGTGAGCCTTATGATGACAGAGGGTGTCCTGCCGGTGGCAACGGCCTGAAAAAAGCGTGCTGTCCCTGTGGGGCTACGATAACAACAGTCACTTCAATAGGGCCGTGTGGTGGGTGAACAAGGGTTCGTTGGTGCAGGCATTGGCACCTAAGTTTACGGTGAAATGACAGTGCTGGAGTAACCCAGCAGATTGAATCAGACTGACGAATGGTTCAGACATCACCTATCCATGTTCTCCGGAGATGCTGCTGAGTTATTCCAGCACTCAATGTCCATTTGTGTATTAACCATTCTCTGCATTTCTTTGTCTCAACTAAATACAATGAAAATACCTTCCTTGGACAATGGGCAATAATGAACACCATTCCCCTCCCCCCCCCCCCCCCCCCCCCAATATGGTCCATTATAACAAGGATTTACTGTACTTTCCCATTTTGACCTCAAGCTTTTGGTTTCCAATCAAGGTGGATTATGCATCCTTCTCAAACATAGCTTGGAATTTGTGTCTATCTGGTACATGATAGTATGCAAGTCCGTTTTCGAACTGAGAAGTCTGTAACAGACCGATTTTCATTTTAGACTGGTTTCAAATCGGGTTGTGTCATCATCCAGCAATTGTTCTTGTTTTTTCTCACTGCAATACCATGCATAACCAAGGTCACCACAGCCTCCTTTGTTCAACTACAATATGCAGTTGATCCCTGCTGATGTGCACATAGAGATAGTGCTTCAAGTTAGCATTGACTCTGCTAGCTCAAACATTGGAATAGACTAAAAACCAACAAAAAGGAAGTCCTCTGCTAACATGTTCCTGCTAGGTAATGCTTTCTGTTCCCTCTGCCTGACAATAAAGATCCTCAACAAATGTGGGCGACTTCACATTTCTTAGTTGGAGCAGATGACAAAATTCATTATCCCCTTCAGTGTGTCGGCCTTTGCCAAGTGAGGATAGCTGTTTCAAGATCAAGACTTCAGCCCCACTCCACAGTCCACTGGTTCACCCTCCTGCATGTCAGACCTGAACACCTGCAGCAAGCACCCCAAAGTATTAGTGTCATTGCTCCAAGCTGTCTCTGTACTCATTTTACTGGCAGGATAAGTGAATTGTGACAGCGTTCTGTTCCTGGCCACTGCAACTGTAATTATGCCCTGTTGGTTTGATTTGCTGGTTGATATCCGACAACCTGAAATGGGCATCTCGAACTCCATCGCGGTAAGACTTTCCCACTTGTTGCAGGAAATGTTTCAAGGGGTTTTCTGTAGGTCTCTTGCAAATTGGTGTAGGAATCCTGTGACTTGTGGAAAGCCATGAGCTTCACAATGAAGTAGGAGAGTTTGGAATGATGTCCATTTATTTAGAATACTTGGATACTTAGCATAGTCTGTGGAAGCAGTGTGATCAGCTTCTAAACAACCTGCCAAGTTCAGCACCACCTATTGCACCTGTGACTTTGCACCTTCCACATTGACCTCATCAGCCATTTTGAACTGGTGAGACTCCCAAGGAGTTGCCGAAGAGGAAGAAAACATAATGAACACAAATGCATTGCTTAGACCTTCCTAAACAAAATTTTATTATTCCCTTAACTATCTTGTTGTCTTCACTTAAACCACTCCCTTTCTTCTAAATCACCACCACCAATACCAAAAATGTAAATTTTAACTATAAGGAAAATGTTTCTTTAGAATGGCTGTTTTTTGTGAGTAGTTACAAAAATAATCATGCATGTCAGACCTAAACACATTCAGCAAGCAGGTTGTTGTTTGGGTTCAACAAATTGGATATATATGAATGAAGTTAGTGGCAAGGAGAGTGCAAGAGAGGTTACTGAAGTCTCCAGAAGAAGTAATAGAACAGGAAGTTTAAAAAGGATAAGAGTCTTAAGCTCCAGTGAAATGGAACAATTTGAGAAGAGGAGTGTTGAATACTGAGCTAAAGATGTTATATTTGAATGCAGGCAATATACGGAGCGAGGTGGATAAGCTTGCAGTGCAGTTACAAATTGGTAGATACGACATGTAGATGTGGCAGAAAGAGGGTCAGAGCTGGGAGCTACACATCCTATCAAAGAGGTGGGCAGATGGGGTGGGGTGGTTCTGCTGGTCAGAAATGAAATGTAGTCCTTAGCAAAGAATGGCATAGAATCAGAAGATGTTGAGTCTTTGAGGATAGAATTAAGAAACTCTAAGGGTAAAAGACCCAGTTGGGAGTTATATTTTGTCCTCCAAATAGTAACTAAGATGTAAGATACTAATTACATCAGAGGATACAATCGACATGCAAGAAAGGCAGTGTTTACAATGGTCATGGGGGATTTCAATATGCAGGTAAACTGAGAAAATCAGGTTGGTACTGGATTTGAACAGAAAATTTGTAGAATGTCTATAGGATGGCTGAGAGCAGTTTGTGGTTGAACTTACTAGGGTAAAGGCAAAGGCAATTCTGGATTTTTTGTTGTTGAAATTAATCAGATTTGATTAGGGAGCTTTAGGTAAAGGAATGCTTAGGAGATAATTCATAAGTTTTGGAGCAGAATTAGGCCATCGTCTACTCTACCATTCAATCATGACTGATCTATTGTTTCATCTCGACCCCATTATCCTGCCTTTCCCTCCATAACCCCTACTCGGCGAGAATCTATGAATCTCCACCTTAAAAATATCCATTGACTTGGCCTCTGCCTTAAAATATCCACTGCCTTCTGTGGCCTTAGTCAGATTCACTACCCTCTGACTAATGAAATTCCTCCTTATTTCATTTCTAAAGGTATGTCCTTTTAATCTGAGGCAATGGCCTCTGGTCCTAGACTCCCCCACTAGTGGAAACCTCTCTACATCCACTCTATCTAGGACTTCCACTATTTGGTAAGTTTCAATGATGTCCCCCCTCATTCTTCTAAACTCCAGCGAGTACAGGCACAGTGCCGTCAAACGCTCATCATATGTTA
Organism: Rhinoraja longicauda; assembly: GCF_053455715.1. Taxonomy (NCBI): domain Eukaryota; kingdom Metazoa; phylum Chordata; class Chondrichthyes; order Rajiformes; family Arhynchobatidae; genus Rhinoraja; species Rhinoraja longicauda. The sequence continues at coordinate 4,589,275 of NC_135967.1, read as the reverse complement.
ACCCAATCATGCTCATATTGCATTGCAATAAACTTGCAGATCGAGCTTTTGGGAATCCTGCACCAGATTTGCTGCCTTACAGCGAATGCAGTGCCGGAGACTCAGGTTCGATCCTGACTACAGGCGCCGTCTGTACGGAGTTTGTACGTTCTCGCCGTGACCTGCGTGGGTTTTCTCCGAGATCTTCGGTTTCCTCCCACACTCCAAAGACGTACTGGGTAAATGTAAAAATTGTCCCTAGTGTGTGTAGGATAGTGTTAATGTAGTCTTGGAAGCCTATCCTGCCTAGTCAAACCGCATGTCAAAAACCTCGGCGTGAAATTTGACTCTGCATTAAAATGTGACAAGCAAGTCAACGCTGTGGTAAAAGCCAGCTTCTTCCAACTTCGTACCATAGCTAAAATCAAACCTTTCCTCCAATTCGACGACACTGAAAAAATCATTCACGCTTTCATTTCCTCCCGCCTAGACTACTGCAACTCCCTATACACTGGGATCAGCCAATCTTCCCTGTCCCGCCTGCAACTGGTCCAAAACGCCGCAGCGAGACTCCTGACGGGTACCCGTAAAAGGGACCACATCACGCCGATTCTGGCCTCTCTCCACTGGCTCCCTGTACGGTACAGAATCAACTTCAAGCTCCTCCTATTCACATATAAAGCCCTAAATGGACATTCCCCCCCACATCAAAAATCTTCTAACCCACCTCTCTAACTCCAGGTCCCTCAGATCGGCCAACTTGGGGCTACTCACTATCCCGCGGTCTAGGCTTAAGCTCAGGGGTGACCGCGCTTTTGCGGTTGCAGCTCCTAGACTGGAACAGCATCCCTCTCCCCATCAGAACTGCCCCCTCCATCGACTCCTTTAAGTCCAGGCTCAAAACCTATTTCTACTCCCTAGCGTTTGAGGCTCATTGAGGAGGTGCTGTGAACTGTTTTGTATGTGCTGTTATGTTTGCGTGCTACTGTATGTTTCATTTTTTTCCTAATCAGATGTACAGCACTTTGGTCAACGTGGGTTGTTTTTAAATGTGCTATACAAATAAAATTGACTTGACTTGACTTGAATGTGCGGGGATCGCTTGGCGGCGCGGACTCGGTGGGCCGTAGGGCCTGTTTCCACACTGTATCTCTAAATCTAAAAAATCTAAATTTTATGAATCCTTTGTTCCAACCACTAAAATAAGCCTGACCCGCTGAGTTACTCCAGCATTTTGTGTCTATCATAAATGACTGCATACTTTGTGTATTTCATCTGCCACTTCTTTGCCCACTCTCCCAACTTGTCCAGGTCCTTCTGCAGAGCTTGCTTCCTCTACACTACCTGCCCTTCCACCTATCTTCGAACCATCCACAAACCTGACCATAAAACTATCGATTACTAGTGGATGTGATCTTTCCACTAGTGAAGACATAGGACCAGAAGGCGCAGCCTTAGAACAAAAGGACGTAACTTTAGAAAGATGAGGAATTTCTTACACAGAGGGTGGTAAATCATTGCCACAGATGGCTGGTGGTGGGGGAGAAACAAGCCTTTGGGTATTTTTAAAGTGGAGATTGACAGGTACTTGATGGGGACAGGGCTGTTGGTCTACTGCATACTTTTAGAATTGGGCACTGTTCAAATAGTTTTTCCATATACATCACTTGATAACAAAGTTCTGATTATATTTTCATCTTATGCACAAAGATGGGAGCATAACATATCGGTTACATTTCAAGTTTGCATTAAGAACTGATTAAGAATAAATTTTGTCCAGAAAATTTACTTGGCGAAAATAAAATAACGATCCAGAACTTGCTGAGAGTCACTCGGTGCGCGCACAAACCTCTGAGGCTTATATTTGTCCACTTTTAATTAATTGTTATATCTCTCCCCACAATCTGCTTATTTTAGGTGTTTGTAATTGCACTCTTAAATACAAATGCATTGGCAACAAATGCATTAAAAAAAAAAAAAATTCTTATCTTTACAGTAAAAGCAAGCTGAATACATTAGTGCAGAAGCTACACGAATATCTGGCTCAATCAACAGAACAAGCTGAAGAAACCCTGTCCCCTCCAGACCTATGTGTAAATCAATTTTCAGGTAAATCAGTTAAATCTAATTTATCAACTTTAATGTAACAGCCATAACAGAAAAGTGGTGAACGATACACAAATTGGCTTTCTGATTGACACTGAGGTGGGGCAGAAAAAAATTCAATTTATGAATGTAGGTAGACTGGCCAATAGTGTCAAATAGAATTTATTCCAAGGAAGCACGAGTCAATTTACCAGGGACGATGCACCAAGGAAAAGGAATGAGCAATCATTGAGATGTCTACTAGAGTAGAGGGTCTTGGAGTTTATGTACTCCGATCTTCAAAGCTAGCAAGGCCGAAAGCGATTTAAAAAAAAAAAAAAAAAAAAAAAAGAAGCTTGAGATGCTTTGTTCCTGTGGTGAGGCACCGAACTTAAAAGCTGGGAGATCATACTGGAATTATCTATATTGGTAGTGAGGCTGTAGCTTGAACATTTGAGTACTGTAGTGCTCATTGCCAGAACCATGTGATTGTGTTGGAGAGGGTGCGGAGGAATTTTAAGTCCATTTCGCAGAATGGAAAAATTTAGCCTAGAAAAGACAATGCAAAGAAAATAACTCTTGCCAATTCAGAGGCGGTTAAGGGCAGACTTAATTGATGTGTACAACATTTTGAGAATCTAAGATATGTAATTTAATTTAACTCTGTTTAATCTAGCTGATGGCTTGAAAACCGTGGCTTGTGTTTTTCAAGCAGGTGATAGAAGGAATGCGGGGAGGTTGGGGGGGGGGAGCCTCTGATTGTAAGGTGATAACGAGATATACACAGTGAAACTCAACAGAACGACAGTGAAACTAGTACAGCAACGAGGGTTGGGGAGAGATGGAAAGACCTTCCCCTGCAACAGCAGGAGATGCAACACCTGTCCCTGTTCCTCGACTCTATCCAGGGTCCCTGACAGTCCTTCAAGGCGAGGCAGAGCCTCCTCCACTTTCCCCTACCCATTTTGATTACTGACCTTTCAGCCCTGGGCATCTGCCATTGTCCGAGTGAGGGAAAAACGCAAATTGGAGGAACAGTGCCTCACTTTGCTTGGGCAGCTTACAACCCAACGATATGAATATTGATTTCTCTAATTTCAAGTACCACTACATCCCTTCTCCATCCCTCCCCCTCCCTAGTTGTCGTACCAGTTTCACTGTTATCCTTTTGAGTTTCACTGTAAAAACTCTACTCCTGTTGAGTTTCACTGTCTGTCTATATCACCAACCCCGCAGCCAACAATGCACCATTGTGGGCTCCACCTTTCCTTGATCATTGTACACCCCTCCCAACCTACCGAATTTGGCGGAAAGTTTCCGCTTTCTTATTTCATTTCTGCCATTCCGATTTTACTTCTCATTTTTCCGCAAAACAGACAATTTCAATTTGTCAATTCGGCAGCTAGAGGTCGCTGGGGGTTCCGTGAGAAATCCCCCTGCCCTGGAAGTCTCCCTGAAAATGTGGCACCTAGGCTGGGCAAGGTAGCCAATCTCGACCTCATCGGGACTTCCATGGTCGTTCGGTGGGTAGAATTTGCAACCTGCGACCAGGGCTCTGGAACTCCAGCCCAACTGGAGCCAGCCCCATAGCCGACTTCGTTGGTCAGCTGGATAAACCAGCAAAGCTCTGGAACCAAGAGTGCCAGAAAATCAGTGGTGGAACTGTAATGAGTAAATATTAAATGCAAGATCATATAAAGTGCAAGATCATATAACTTTATTAATTAATTAAGGCGGGGTTAAAATATAACACACAGCAGAAAAGCCAATTACCACCTTTTTGGGCTGATTTTCGATTAATGTGTGAATTTACTTTAACAAGTACTTCCGTATGCTTATTCGAGTCGCATATATCAACTTTCTACATAACGTAGTCATACATTTTATGATCATTGTTCTTTTATTCAATACCAAGATAATTGGGATGTGTAAGAAAAAAGCAAAATAGAAAAAACAAAACAAAACAATTTTTTCTTTGTGTTGCAAAAAGTATCTCTGTTCAATAACCTTTCTATAAATAGCAGAATATAGTCATGAAAGGCCTGACATTGTACATGTAGTCCAAGAACTCCAGGCTGTTGGAAATAATAGTTGTTTTTCACACATGAAAGTAGCGCAACGGATATGCACATTTGGTGCGCATACATTTTTTTGCTGAAAAGTTGCATTATGCGCCATATTATGAATTTTAATGTGAAATTCTGAATTTTAGACATCAAAATTATGAATTTGTAAAATCAAATGTTGGGAGGTCTGATTGTAGATTTTTGCATATCTTTTCTTCATTTGTACTGTGTGGCATCTATCTTTCGTTTCCAGTTCCCATGACTGTCTGCAAAAGGGTCTCAAACTTGAAATGTCACTCATTCCTTTTCTCTAGAGATGCTGGCTGACTTGCTGAGTTTCTTTTGCTTTTTGTGTTTATCTTCGGTTTAAACTAGCATCTGCAGTTCCTTCCTATACATCTCGCTAAACAGCCATGGGTATAGGGCAGAGCAGGAGACTGAGCATGCAGTTGTCTGTGCGGATGGTCTGCTGGGAGTTTGTGTTGTTGCCAATCCAAGCTGATTGAAATCTGCTGATGTGGAAGGTGAGGGTGCAGCTGAGGAGGTTTCAGGATGCTGGTGTTAAATGTTGAACTGTAGTGATGAACAACAAGTGACATAGATCTTTCTATTATGCAAGTGGTCCAGCACAGAGAGGAGAGCCAGTAAGATTGCATCCACTGTCGATCGTTTGTGAATTGATCTGGGTCCAGGTCATTACTGAATTAGGAGTTGATTTGCATCATGACCAACTATGTAGTTTTATTCACGAAATGCTGGAGTAACTCAGCAGGTCAGGCAGCATCTCGGGAGAGAAGGAACGGGTGACGTTTCGGGTCGAGACCCTTCTTCAGTCTGCATTTACTCCAGCATTTTGTGAATAAATCGATTTGTACCAGCATCTGCAGTTATTTTCTTATACTCCTCTATGTAGTTCATTATAATGGACATGAATGCCTCCCGTCGGTAGTTTCAGCATGTCGCCTTGCTCGTCTTGGGCACCGATATTATGAATGTCCCTTTAAAGCAGATGGAGACCTCCGATCGTAATAATGAGAGATTGAAGAAATATTATACTCCAGTTGATGTCCCTTTTACAACCGATGCTTGACTTTAGGGATTGGTATTGATTTATTGTCAAGTGGGTGATACAAAAGTGTTTTTTTTTTGCACATAGTGAAGATGGGTTGTGATAAATTGCAGCAGGACCTTGATCGATTGGCCGGGTGGGCTGAGGAATAGTTGATAGAATTTAATGTAGAGAAATGTGAGGTGTTGCATTTTGGGAAGTCTAACATGGGCAGGATGGACACAGTGAATGGTAGGGCTCTAGGCCCTTGTAGAGCAGAGGGAGACACAAAATGCTGGAGTAAATCAGCGGGACAGACAGCATCTCTGGAGAGAAGGAATGGGTGTCGTTCCGGGTCGAGACCCTTCTTCAGACTGATGTCAGGGGAGTGGGCAGCACAGAGATAGAATATAGTCGGAGTCAGTGAGACTGGTGGGAGAACTGGGAAGGGGAGGGGGATGGAGAGAGGGGGGAAAGCAAGGGCTATGTGAAGTTGGAGAAGTCAATGTTCATACCACTGGGGTGTAAGCTACCCAAGTGAAATAAGAGGTGCTGTTCCTCCAATTTACGTTGGGCCTCACTCTGACAATGGAGGAGGCCCAGGACAGATTGAGAATGGGAGGGGGAGTTAAAGTGCTGAGCAACTGGGAGATCATGTAGGTTAAGGCAGATTGAGCAGAGGTGTTCCGCGAAACGATTACTGAGCCTGCGCTTCTTGGTCTTGCCGATGTACAGGAGTTGATACCTGGAACAGCGGATACAGTAGATGAGGAGGCTGGAGGAGGTGCAAGTGAACCTATGCCTCACATGGAAAGACTGTTGGGGTCGTTGGATGGAGTCTAGGGGGGAGGTAAAGGGACAAGTGTTGCATCTCCTGCGATTGCAGTGGAAAGTACCTGGGTAGTGCAGAGGGATCTGGGAGTGCAGGTGTACGGTTACTTGAAGGTAGAGTTGCAGATAGATAGGTTTTGTCAAAAAAGGCTTTTGGTACGTTGGCCTTCAGTCAAAGTATTGAGCATAGAGGTTTGGAGGTCATGCTGTAGTTGTATAAGATGCTGGTGAGACCGCATTTAGTATTGTTTTAGGTTCTGGGCACCATGTTAGAGGAGAGGTTGTCATGCTGGAGCAGGTACAGAGAAGATTTACAAGGATGTTGCCAGGACTAGAGGGTATGAGCTATAGAGAGAGGTTGAGTAGGCTGGGACCCTGTTACTTGGGAGGAATAGATCGGGTAGATGCAGAGTCTCTTACCTAGAGTAGGTGAATTGAGGACCAGAGAACATAGGTTTAAGGTGAAAGGGAAAAGATTTAATAGGAATCTGAGGGGAAATTTTTTCACACAAAGGGTGGTGGGTGTCTGCCGGGGAGGTAGTTGAGGCAGGGACTATCCCAACATTCAAGAAACAGACATGTACATGGATAGGACAAATTTGGAGGGATATTCGCCAAAAACGCAGACAGATGGGACTTGTGTAGCTGGAACAATGTTGGTCGGTCTGGGCAAGTTGGGCCAAAGGGCCTGTTTCCACTCTGTATCACTCTATGACTAAGTGCATTAAGGTACAATAATAAATGTTTTTTTGTGTGCTATTCCGTCAAATCATACACTACATGAGTAAAATCAAGCCATTGTGCAGAATATAGTGTTACAAGATTATAGTCTTACATTTATAGGGAAAGTGCAATTAAAAGCAAAGTGCTGTGAGGTAGCAATTATCTGCCATGTGTTTTGGTCTTTGGCAAAGCTGTTTTTAAAGCAAGCTGTGGTGCATCCTGAGAGGATGCATTCTGTGGTGCATCTGTAAAAGTTGGTATGAAACATTGGAGCGTTAGTGTGCTTTCTTGATAATGGCTTGCAGGAGGTTGATCCAGGATAAATTGTTGATGATATTTAAGTTTCACTTCTGAAAAATGAGCAGAAAGCAAACTGCTGGACAAGCTCAGTGGGCCAGAGAGTATCTTTGGTTAGAAATTAAATGTTTTGGCTCAGGACCCTTCTTCAGACTCCAGCAGTTCGTTGTTATGCTGAGGATCCCGGCATCTGCAATCTCTTACATCTCTGGAAAATGCATTCTCTTGGAAGTCTCTGTACATTGATCCTAACAGGCATGTGAAGTTTCCGCGAATTTCAGCGTTTTTAAAATCCATTTTCCGCGCTTTTTGCATGGTTTCCGCGTTTTTCATTTTGCCAAATAAACAGAAATCGGATCGAAAAAAAGAGATGAAAAAATAAACGATGTATAGACTTGTAATGAACACTAGATTCCGCTAGAGGTCGCTAGGGGTTCCGTGAGAACCCCCGCGCATCCTGGAAGTCTCCCCGGAAATGTGGTACCTAGGCTGGGCAAGGCAGCCAATCTCAACCTCATCGGGGCTTCCATGGCCAATTTGTCAATTCGGCTGCTAGAGGTTCTGCGAGAAATCCCCCGCGCCGTGGAAGTCCTCCCGAAAATGTGGCACCTCGGCTGGGCAAGGCAGCCAGTCTTGTCCTCATCGGGACTTCCACGGCCGATCGGTGGGTTGAATTTGCAACCTGCGGCCGGAGCTCTGGAACTCCAGCCCAGCTGGAGCCAGCAAATCTATCCCCATAGCCTGCTGGATAATCATTCCTTGGCCTGCTGGATAAACGAGCAAAGCTCTGGAACCAAGAGTGCCAGAAAATCCGTGGTGGAACTGTAATGAGTAAATATTAAATTTAAGTGCAAGATTATATAACTAAATTAATCAAGACAGGGTTAAATTATAAAGCACAGCAGAAAAGCCAATTACCACCTTTTTGGGCTGACAATCAATTAAGGTGCGGATTTACTTCAATGTTATTAGTGTACAGTGACATTCACATTATTTCGTAATGTCTGTTTTTACTTTGAAATGCACTAAAAGAGGCTCGAAACGGGTGATTTTGTGTGTAAATTTTTGACCCCGTTGTACGCCTCGCGCAAACTCTCGGATCTTTTTTTCTTTTTTTAATCCTCACTCACATGCCTGTCATAACTATACTTTGTCTCTACATGCAAAATTAAGATTTGTATTGGCATTTGCAACTTAAAAGGAGCTTAGAGCTACAATGTGGTAATGGGCCCTTTGGTCCACTGTGCCCATGCCAACCTGCGATCACCCGTGCACTAATTCTATCCTACACACCGGGAACATTCTTTGGAATGTGGGGAAAAATCGAAGCACTCTGGGGAAATCCACGCCGTCACAGGGAGAACGTACAAACTCCATGCAGACAGCACCCGTAGTCAGTATATGAACTAGAGTGTGGCGCTGTACGGCAGCAACTCTACTGCTGTGCCACCTGGACTTTTTTTCAAATCACTGGTGCCCTCTACACCAATGTTTCTGGTCTTCTCGCCTTCAGTTGTACTTACTTTGATTCCTTGTGTCTAATTTTATGTTGCATTACATTGGAACTAGCACCTGTCTTTATGTTTCAGAAATATTTTGGTCTTCCTTTGCCAATCCTTGCGGCAGCTCATTTTGAAATTGTTTACTGATGTGTAAATGGGTGGCACAGTTCCAATTTAGTTTTAATCCTAATCTCCAGTACTGTGAAGTTTGAACATTCTCCCTGTGATGGTGTAGGTAATGCATTTGGCAGTTTGCATCATTTGTTTTTTGCCAAAGCCTATTTATTAGTCATGAGTTTAACAATATATTTTGCATTACATTCTACATTGGTAACTCTTTATTATGCATAAACAACTTAATATTCTGGTGAGCAATATGTCATAGAGCACGGAAACAGGCCCTTCCTGTGCCGACCAAGATGCCCCATCTATGCTAGTTGTATCAGCCTGTATTTGGCCCATACCCCTCAACTTTCCTATTCATGTACCTGTTTAAATATCTTTAAAATGTTGTCAACTACCTCCTCTGGCAGCTCATTCCACATACCACCACCCTCTGTGGAAAACGTTGCCCCTCTGGTTTCTATTGAATCTTTCTCCTCTCGCCTTGAACCTATGTTCTTGATTTCCCCACTCTGGGTAAAAGACTGCATTCACCCTATCTATTCCCTCATAACATAACATAACATAACATAACAAAACTTTATTGTCACTCGGCACAACACCGAACGAAATTTCAGCAGTCACAGCAAAAAAAGAAAAGAACACAGGACACACGACCCCAACACAAACATCCATCACAGTGACTCCAAACACCCCCTCACTGTGATGGAGGCAACAAAACTTCCCCTCTCCTCCCCCCGCACCCACGGACAGACAGCTCGACCCCTACCGAGGCAACCGACAAGGGGATGGAAGCCCCCCCCCGGCCGAGCCGCCCCGGGCACTGAAACGTCCCGCGGCCGCACCGGGCGGTGTTAAGTCCAGCGGCCGAGCCGCACCGGGCACCGAAACGTCCCGCGGCCGAGCCGCACCGGGCACTGAAACGACCTGCAGCCGAGCCGTGCCGGCGATGTTAAGTCCAGCGGCCGAGCCGCACTGGGCACCGAAACGTCCCGCGGCCAAGCCGCACCGGGCACTGAAACGTCCCGCAGCCGAGCCGCGCCGGCGATGTTAAGTCCCGCAGCCGAGCCGCGCCGGCGATGTTAAGTCCCGCAGCCGAGCCGCACCGGGCACTGAAACGTCCCGCGGCCGAGCCGCACCGGGCACTGAAACGTCCCGCGGCTGAGCCGCACCAGGCACTGAAACGTCCCGCGGCCGAGCCGCGCCGGCGATGTTAAGTCCAGCGGCCGTGCCGCGCCGGGTGATGGAAGGCCCCGCGGGCGAGCTGCGCCCCGGGGAAGAGACCTAATAAAAGAAAGGTTTCCCCCAACACACCCACCCCCCCCACACATACACAGCCAAAAACAGAAACAAAAACCATCCCAACACCGACACAAACAAAAAAAAAAGAAAAAAAGACAAACAGACTGCCAGAGAGCCGCAGCCGTTAGGCGCAGCCAACTCCTCTCATGATTTTATACACCTCTATAAGATCACCTCTCGGCCCTCTGCGCTCCAAGAATTAAAATCCTAGCCTGCCCAGCCTCTATAGCTCAAGCCCTCAAGTCTTGGCAACATCTCTGCACTCTTTCCAGCTTAACAACATCCTTCCTATAGCAGGGTGACAAAAAACAAACACGACACTTCAAAGAGTCTGATGAAGTGTCGCGCCTCAAAAGTCACCCTTTCCTTCTCTCCAGTTACCCATTCCTTCTCTACTGTACTCCAAATGCAGGTTCAATGTCTTGTACAACAGTAACATAACAACCCAACCTCTATACAATACCGGGACTGATGAAGGTCAATGTACCAATAGCCGCTCTGAACACCCTATCTACCTGGGATGCCAATTTTGGCAAACTATGTTACTGCACTTCTACATCCCTCTGCTCTACAACACACAATTGGTTATATAAAGCACAAACTGATCCCTGAGGCACACCATTACTCACAGGCCTCCAATCTGAAAAACAACCTTCCACCATCACCTGTAGGAAAAAGTGATGGAGAGTGAAGGAAAAGTGTTGGAAAAACTGCTGTTCCAAATGTCAACTTCTCTACATCGGCGAGACCAGACGCAGGCTCGGCGATCGTTTCGCTCAACAACTTAACCAACCTGATCTCCCGGTGGCTGAGCACTTCAACTCTCCCTCCCACTCCCAGTCTGACCTTTCTATCATGTGCCTCCTCCAGTGCCATAGTGTGGCCCACCTGAAATTGGAGGAACAGCACCTCATATTTCGCTTGGGCTGCTTACCTCTCCTGGATGCTGCCTGACCTGCTGAGTTACTCCAGCATTTTGTGATGCCTTCCACCATCACCTGCTGCTTCCATCCACAAAGCTCATTCTTTATCCTGCAAGCATGTAAACACTAATCTAATGTTTTGGCCTCAATACTGAAATCTGCAGCCAGAACTACAGCAGTAGGAAACTGGCTTTTAAGCCACCCTGCCTGCTTCGACAGGAAAGAAGATAAGACTTTATTGCCTTTCATCACAGTGGGGAATGTGGAGGAGGAGCCTCTGTGGTGGGTGTTTATGTCAAATTTTTATGTTGTGCTTTTTTTGGTACACTGTATGGCAAACCAAATTCCTCGTATGTTGCAAAACATACTTGGCTAATAAATTATGATTATGAGATTAGTGAGAATGGTAAACACTGCCCAGTCCATCGTAGGTTCAAGAATAACTTCTTCCCTGTACCATCGCGCTCTTGATGCTACACAGCATGAACCTCCACAACTATGAATCTCTATGGACTGTATTTGGTTGCACATTGGTTAGGTTTTTGCACTATCATGGCTATCTAATGACTGCTTGGTGGACCTGATTCTTTCTCCATCTTGCAGTCGTACAAGAAATGAGATGACAGACAGGTGGTTTAAACTGTGTTCCTTTCAATGCTAGAGGCTTAATAGGTAGGCAGGTGATCTTGGGGCTATGATTAGGTCATGTAAATCGTATATTATAACCATAACAAATATGGCTGTGAGAAGGACAGGACTGGCAGCTCAATGGGGCAGAGTACAGAGTGGATGGTAAAAGAGTGGATGTTGCCTTTTGATCAGGAAGGACATAGCTAAGGTGCTCAGAGGTTATTCGAGGGAGATCCTATGGCACAGTGGCGCAATGGTCGAGTTGCTGCCTTGCAGCGCCAGAGATTCTGGTTCAATCCTGACTGCGGATGCTGTCTGCACAGTGTTTGTACATTCCTCCTGTGTCTGTGTGGGTGTTCTCCAGGTGCTCCGGTTTCCTCCCACATTCCAATGACGTGTAGGCTTGTAAATTAATTAGCGTCTGTAAATTGTCCCAGTGTATAGGATAGAACTAGTATACTGATGATTGTTGCTTGGCACAGACTCTGAGGCCGAAGGGCCTGTTTCCATGCTGTATCACTAAAACTAAATATCGTCCGGTGAGGCTTTATGGGTAGCATTTAGCAACAGGAAGGAACGATCACTTTGATGAGAGTGTATTATACCATCGCAATAGTCAATGTGAATTAGAGCAGTAGATGTGTTGGGAGATTGTAGATAGCTATAAAAATAATAGGGTTGTAATAGTGGGAGATTTCAGCTTGGTCTACCACAGAGTAAACAGATTAGACGGGGCAGAATTTGTTTAACGTGTTCAAAAAAACTTCCTCCAATATATAGTGCATTCATAAAGTATTCAGACCCCTTCACTTTTTCCACATTTTGCTACGTTACAGCCTTATTTAAAAATGGATTAAATTCATTTTTTTATCATCAATCTACACACAATACCCCATAATAAAAAAGCAAAAACAGGTGTTTAGAAATTTTTGCAAAGTAATTAAAGATGTACCTGAAATATCACATTTACATAAGTATTCAGATCCTTTGCTATGACACTCAAAATGAAGCTTATGTTCATCCTGTTTCCATTGATTATCCATGAGATGTTTCTACAACTTGATTGGCGATCACCAGTGGTGAACTAAATTGATTGGACATGATTTGGAAAGGCACACACCTGTCTATACAAGGTACTACAGTTAACAGTGCATGTCAGAGCAAAAACCAAGCCATGAAGACGAAGGAATTGTCCGTAGATCTCCGAGACAGTATTGTGTAGAGACACAGATCTGGGGAAGGGTATAAAACAATTTCTGCAGCATTGCAGGTCCCGAAGTGCACAGTGGCCTCTGTCATTCTTAAATGGAAGAACTTTGGAACCACCAGGACTCTTCATAGAGCTGGCCAAACTGAGCAATCGGGGGAGAAGGGCTTTGGTCAGGGAGGTGACCAAGAACCTGATGGTCACTCTGACGGAGCTCCAGAGTTCCTCTGTGAAGATGGGAGAACCTTCCAGAAGGACAACTATATGTGCAGCACTCCACCAATCAGGCCTTTATGGTAGAGTGGCCAGACAGAAGCCACTGCTCAATAAAAGGCACATGACAGCCCGCTTGGAGTTTCCCAAAAGGCACCTAAAGGACTCTCAGACCATGAGAAACAAGATTCTGTGGTCTGATGAAACCAAGTTTGAACTCTTTGGCCTGAATGCCAAGCGGCACTGCTCATCATCTGACCAATACCATACCTACGGAGAGGCATGGTGGTGGCAGCATCATGCTGTGGGGGTGTTTTTCGGCGGCAGGAACTGGGGGACAAGTCAGGATCGAGTGAACGATGAACGGAGCAAAGTACAGAGAGATCCTTGATGTAAACCAGAGTGTTCTGGACCTCAGACTGGGGCGGAGGTTCATCTTCCAACAGGACAACGACCCTAAGCACACAGCCAAGCCAACGCGGGAGTAGCTTTGTGACAAGTCTGTGAATGTCCTTGAATGGCCCAGCCAGAGCCCGGACTTGAATCCGATCGAACATCTCGGGAGGGACCTGAAAATAGCTTTCCATCGACGCTCCCCATCCAACCTGACAGAGCTTGAGAGGATCTGCAGAGAATGGGAGAAACTACCCAAATACACGTGTGCCAAGCTTGTAACGTCATATCAAGAAGACTTGAGGCTGTAATCGCTGCCAAAGGTGCCTCAACAAAGTACTGAGTAAAGTGTCTGAATACTTATGTAAATGTGATATTTCATTGATTTCTTTTTAATTACTTTGCAAAAATTTCTAAACATCTGTTTTCGCTTTTTTATTATGGGGTATTGTGTGTAGATTGCTGATTAAAAAATGAATTTAATCCATTTAAAAATAAGGCTGTAACGCAGCAAAATGTGGAAAAAGTGAAGGGGTCTGAATACTTTCTGAATGCACTGTATTAGAGAGCGCACAACACTGGCCCTCTTCTTGGGGAATGAGGTAGGACGGGGACCGAGGTTCCAGTGAGGGAACATTTCATGACCAATGAGCACAATTTTATTTGTTTTTAAATGGTTGAGGAGAAGGTTGGGACTGTCCCACAAGTCAAAAGTCCAAAATTGGGACAAGGCTGATTGGAGGTATTAGGCAAGAACTTGAGATTGAGCAAGTCTGTTTGCAGGTAAGGGTCTGGCTGGCAAGTGGAAAGCTGTCAGGTGAGATAGGAGTACAGGGGTAACATGTTCTTGTTAGGGTGAAGGACAAGGCTAGCAAGTTTAGGGAACCCGGGTTGGCGAGAGATGTTGAGACTCTGATCAGGAAAAAGAGAGAGGCTTACATCAGAGGTCTAGGAGGATATTTAAGGCAATCAGCAGGTCAACAAGGGGACATGAAATGGAACTGGCAAGCAAGGTAAAGGAAATTCCAGAGATTCTACAGGTATATTAAGTATAACAATGTGGCGAGAGCCTCTTCTTTCCCTTACAAGGAATAGCAAATAGAATTTAACTCTCACGTGTGCATTTTATAAAAACTAGGATGCAATAAAAGCTTGGACCTGGGCAGTGTTGCAGAAGAGAGATCTGGGAGCTCGGGTGCATGGTTCTCTAAATGTGGTGCAACAGGAGGATAGTGTGGTCAAGAAGACATTTGGCATGCTTGCCTTCATGGGGAAGGGTGTAGAGTATAAAGGTTGGGACATGGTGCAACGGTACAAGTTGTTGGTGTGACTGCACTTAGAATACTGTGTGCAGTTCTGGTTGCCCAGCTATAGGTAGGATGTCATTAAGTGTAGGAAAGAACTGCAGATGCTGGTTTAAATCAAAGGTAGACACAAAATGCTGGAGTAACTCAGCAGGACAGGCAGCATCTCTGGAGAGAAGGAATGGGTGACGTTTAGGGTCGAGACCTTCTTCAGAAAATACATTTGTTAAGACTGAAGAAGGGTCTCGACCCGAAACGTCACACATTTATTCTCTCCAGAGATGCTGCCTGACCCGCCGAGTTATTTCAGCATTTTGTGTCTACCTTTCGCATGGACAAGGTGGGCTGAAGGGTCTGTTTGCATGCTATGTAGCTTTATGACTGAAGTATCGGTATGATCCCCTGAAGGTGAGAGGGAGTGTAGCAGACAAATCTGGACTAAGTTGCAGTCACCGACATGCCAAAACATTGCCTCAACTTATCATAAGTTGCAGTAAATCCCGTCCTTGGAAGATGCGCCGACCAACTAGCTGGAGTATTCACAGACATCTTTAATCTCTCCCTACTCCGTTCTGACGTACCCACCTGCATTAAAAAGACATCCTGGTGCCAAAGAAAAGCAAGATCTCGTGTCTTAACGGCTAATGTCTGGCGGCCTTAACATCCATCGTCAGGAAGTGCTTTGAGTGGCTAGTTATGGCATGCATTAAATCCAGTCTACCAAACAGCCTTGACCCACTGCAGTTTGCCTCACCACAAATGGTCCATGGCTGATGCCGTCTCCTTGGCCCTGCACTCATCCATGGAACATCTGGATAAGGGACACCTACGTCAGACTTCCATTCCTAGATTACAGCTCTGATTTTAACATAATTATCCCATCCAAGGCCATCACCAAACTTGTGGAACTTGAAGTCAGCATTCATCTCTGCAACTGGATCCTCAACTTCCTGATCAACAGACCCCAAACAGTGAGGATAGGGGTCAAATCATCCTCTGCGATAGTCCTCAACGCTGGTGCTCCGCACCCATGACTTGTAGCCAAGTACAAATCCAATTCAAATCTACAAATTTGTTGATGACACTACCATAACGGGCCCGGATATCAGAAAATGATGACACGGAATACAGGAAGGTGATTGAGAACCTAGTGACCTGGTGTCAAGACAATAACCTTTCAATGTCAGTAAGACAGCGATCGACCTCTGGTAACAAAGCGGTACATGGACCCTGGTATGCATTGACAGCGCTAAAGTAGAAAGGCTTCAAGTTCCTGGGAGTAAATATCACTAACAACCTGTTCAGGACCACCCATTTCAAAGAAATGGCCAAGAAAGCACACCAATGCCTCTACTTCCTTAGAAGGCGTAGGAAATTGGGCATGTCCCTATCAACTCTCACCAACTTCTATAGATGCGCCATAGAAAGCATTTAGACCGCAAAGAATTGCAGAGAATTGTGGATACAGCCCAGACCATCGCACAAACCAAACTCCCTTCCATTGTCTCCATTTATACCTCATGATGCCTTGGCAAGACTACCAGCATAATCAAGGACGTCTCACCCCCGTCACTCCCTCTTCTTTCCTCTTCCATCAGGCAAGAGGGACAGAAGTGTGGAAACGCACACTTCCAGATTCAAGGATAGTTTCTTCCCAACGGTTAACGGACAACTGAACCATCCTATAAACAACTAGAGAATGGTCTTGACCTACTATCTACCTCTCTAGATACCCATGGACTATCTTTAATTGGACTTCACAGGGCTTTATCTTGCTCTAAATGCTATTCCCTTTATCATGTATCTACACTGTGGATGATTTGATTGTAATCATGTATTGTCTTTCTGCTGACTGGTTAGCATGCAACAAAAGCTTTTCATTGTACATGTACATTGTACATGTGACTATAAACTAAAGTTGCACACCACCCTGTTCAGGAGCAGCTGCTTTCCTACAACTATCAGGTTCTTAAACTGGCCTGATATTACTTACTCAGCAATGGAATACTAGACCAACACGTCCTCTACAATGGATATATTTTCTAATTGTATATTTATGTAGTAATGCCTTGATTTTTGCACCCTGTGTAGAATTTGTGTAATTTATGTTTTTTTGTTGCCTGCGATGATACTGCAAGCACGATTTTCATTGTACCCTTACCTCACTGTACTTGTATTTGACAATGGACTTTATTTGACTTGAAGTATTTAAACTAATAATTGAAGAAAATGTAAGCATTTGTATGGTATCTTTTTGAATACTTTTCTAAATGTTTATTTTTAAATAGGTTGTGGGTGAGGTTGGTATAGTCAGTATTTCTTGCCATCTCTCATTGTGCTTGAAGATAGAACTTTTGCCATGAATTGCTGCAATCCTGATGATAACTGTTGCATGGTTTTGTTGAGTAGTAAGTTTCATAATTTACGTTTATCAACAATTTTGTCAGCTTTCAACACAATACAAGCAGACCTTTTTGGTGTCAAAAATGGTCCAGCAGGAATTGAATCCATATTTGATTCACTGGTATGCCTCTTTCCTCACTAACAGAGTCCAGTTCATAAAGGTGAACAAAACACTTTCATCTGCCATCACAATCAATGTTGGGGCTCCACAGGGTTGTGCGAGTTCAGCTATGCTTTTTATTTTTTATTCTGACGACTGTCATACAAATAAACCAAATCAATACATTCTAAAGTATTCTGATGGTACAGTTTTAATATTTCTGAGTAAATCCGACAACCCTGAGCTGCACCAACATGGCGTAAACAAAGTGGTCGAGTGGAGTGATAATAATGCTCGAGATTAATATGAAGAAATGGTATTTGGTTCACCATCTGACTCTCATAGTTCCTATTGTTATCTATAATGAAAAAATCAAACAGGTGTGTTCATTTAAATATTTGGGTGTGATGATAGACCATCTGCTATCCTGGAAAGACCACATTGAATCTGTCTGCAAAAGGACAAAACAAAGAATTTATTTTCTCCACCGCCTTAGGTCCTTTGAGGCGAGTAGACAAATTATTTTTTTGTTCCATACTTCTGTAATTATGAGTGTTCTTCATTTTTTGTTCCATACTTCTGTGATTATGAGTGTTCACGATTTGTGTCCAGACCCTTCTTCAGACTAGTTAGGGATAAGGGAAACGAGAGATATAGGCGATCATGTAGAGAGATAAAGAATGAAAGATGTGCAACAAAAAAAAAGATGATATGGGAAACAGGCCATTGTTAGCTGTTGGGTGAAAATGAGAAACTCATGTGACTTAGCTGGCAGAGGGATAGAGAGAGAGGGAATGCCAGTGCTACCTGAAATTAGAGAAATCAATATTCATACCACTGGGCGTTAGGCTGCACAAGCGAAATAAGAGTTGCTGTTCCTCCAATTTGCGTTTAGCCTCACTCTGACAATGGAGGAGACCTAGGACATAAAGGTATTTGTGGGAATGGGAAGGAGAATTAAATTGTTGAGCAACTGGGAGATCAGGTAGGTTCAGGCAGACTGAGCGAAGGTGTTCAGTGAAACATTTGCCCAGTCTATGTTTCGTCTCGCTGATGTATAAGAGTCCACTTCTTGAACAACGGATACAGTAGATGAGGTTGGTGAAGGTGCATGTGAACGTCTGCCTAACCTGAAAGGACTGTCAGTGTCCCTGGGCAGAGTCGAGGGAGGAGATATAGGGACAGGTGTTGCATCTTCTGCGGTTGCAGGGAAGAGTACCTGGAAGGGGGTGATTTGGGTGGGACGGGATGAGTTAACCAGGGAGTTGTAAAGGGAACGGTCTCTGTGGAAGGTGGAAATGGGAAAATGTGGCTTGTAGTAGGATCCCGTTGGAGGTGATGGAAATTTCAGAGGACTATGTGTTGTAGGCGATGGCTGATGGGGTGAAAGGTAAGGACTAGGGGGACTCTGTCTGCTGCGACTAGGGGGACTCTGTCTGCTGCGACTAGGGGGAGAGGGAGCAAGGGCGGAGCTGCGGGGTACCGAGGAAACACGAGTGAGGGCCTCATCAATGAAGGGAGAGGGGAACCCTCGTTCCCAAAAGAATGAGGACATCTCGGATGTCCTGGTATGGAACACCTGATCTTGGGCGCCGATGCGGCGTAGACAGAGGAATTGGCAGATGGGGATAGAGTCTTTGCAGGAAGCAGGGTGGGAAGAAGTGTAGTCGAGATAGTTGTGGGAGTCAATGGGTTTGTAATAGACATCAGTTGAGTCTATTTCCTGTGATGGAGACCGAGATCAAGAAAGGGGAGGAAGTGTTGGAGATGGTCCAAGTAAATTTGAGTACAGGATGAAAATTGGTGGTGAAGTTGATGACGTCCATGAGTTCTGCACCGATGCAGTCGTCAATGTATCAGAGATAGAGTTTGGGGATAGGGCCAGTATATGCCTGGAACAGGGATTGTTCAACATATCCTACAAAGAGGCAGGCATAGTTTGGGCCCATGTGGGTGCCCTGGGACTTGGACTATCTCCTTTGTCTTGATGACATTGAGAGAAAGGTTGTTGTCTCGACACCTGGACACTAGGTTCTCGATCTCTTTTCTGTACTCCGACTCATTACAGGAAATATATTGGAAGACTGTGTCAGCACAGCTGTGGAAGTTTGTGAGGTCAAAATGGATTTTGATTGGTAATGGACAAAGAGACAACAGGGAAGGATAGTCAGATATGGACTATATAAAAGTGACGACATGTTAGAAGTTTCTACAACCAATCAGCTTCATATTAACATATCCTAAAAAAATGATTTTGGAGGAAAAAAATGTGTGCGTTTTGAATCTATTTAGAATATAAATTTTCTAGAAGATGATTTGATTTCAAACATCCGAGTTGAATGTGCACAATTTTTCTTTCAGATAAAAGGGACACAGCTCTCATTTCAATTTCAACACATATGGAGCACAAAGAGGTTTGTTCCACTTTTACACTCGAAGAAATGCATGCAAAATCTAGTGGCTTCTCTGGATTTAAGTACTGGATTGAAGTTGCAATTTAATTATTTTTTTTTTGTCTACCAAAAGATTGTGTGCTTTGATTGTTATCAAATCCTAACCATAGAGTCCTGAGCTCAAAAGAATGCGGAGTAGCATTTTCAATCTATTAATTATTTTATTCTCATTCCTGTAAATGTGAATCAAATGCTTCCTCTTTTCTTATGTTCTGTGCACTTGTTTTCCTGTAGTCTTTTTTTTCCATCATGTAGTAATTCGTTTAAGAGATTTGTTTGCAACACTTGGTGTTTTTTATGCTGTTGTTATTTTATATGTACATTGCTTTTTCAAGCTGATCCTGTGAGTTAATTACATTTTGTTTTAGATTTTTGTGGATGACATTTGTTTTTTTATTTTTTACTTTCTTACCGTCTCATTTGCATTACCAAAGTTGGATTGAATATAGACGCAAAAAGCTGGAGTAACTCAATGGGTCAGATAGCATTACGAGAAAAGGAATAGGTGACTTTTCGGGTTGAGGCCCTTCTTCAGACTTCTGATGTCTGAAGAAGGGTCTTGACCCGAAAAGTCGCCTATGCCTTTTCTCCAGAGATGCTGTCTGACCCGCTGAGTTACTCCAGCATTTTGTGTCTATCTTCGGTTTAAACCAGCATCTGCACTTCCTTCCTACACCATATTTAGATTATTTAGTTTAGATATACAGCGTGGAAACAGGTCCTTCGGCCCACCAAGTTCACGCTGACCACCCATGCACTAGTTCTATGTCCGATACACCAAGGGCAATTTACAGAAGCCAGTTAATCTACAAACCTGCACGTCTTTGGAATGAGGGGCAAAACCGGAGCACCAGAGAAAACCCACACAGTCACTGGGAGAACGTACAAACTCCATACAGACAGAACCCATGGTCAGGAACCCAGGTCTCTGACGCTGTGTTACTGTGCCAGCCGAAAGAAGGGCTTGTCTGGGATTTAAACCCATGATCTCTTGCACCCGAAGCGAGAATCATACCCTTTGACCACCTACTTATGGAAGTAGACCAAAAAAAATTGCATTTCTGTGGTTATCTTAGTAGCTCACCTATTTTATTAACATCTTTTAGCATTTTTTTTTTTTTGCACCTTGTTGAGTGCAGTGTTTTTTAAAAGACTTTGTGTAATAAAGGGAAGTGGAGCTGGTTTTTAAATGGGAATAAATGTATGAAAGTTGCCAATGTTTTTTTGTTTAAGAAGTGAAGTGGAGATAATCTGGGAATTATAGGTTGATGAGCCACATGTCAGTGGTTAGGAAGCTAATGGAGAAGATTCTTTGGGATAGAATTTACTCTAAATTGGAAGTGAATGGGCAATATGGCTCTATCTATTGCATGCCATGTTTTACGTGTCTGACTACGTTTTTTGAGGAGTTGACAAAAGTGACTGAGGAGGGAAGGAAGGGCAGTGCATGTGTACATGGATTTAGGTAAGATATTTGATAAAGGCCCTCATGGTAACCTGATCCAGAAGATTAAGATGCATAGGATACCTGAGGACTTGGTTTGGGAACTGGTTTGCTCATAGAAGGCAGGGGGTTATGGTCGAAGGTGTAGACTGGAGGTCTGTGACCAGTGGAGCTTCACAGGGTTCTGTGATAGGATCTCTGTTTGTGATTTATATAAATCACATTTATATATTGCAGGACATTTGGTATGCTGCATTTGGAGATTTGTGTGCGGTTCTTGTTGCTCCATTGCAGGAAGGGTGTGGAGGCTTTGGGAAGGGTGCAGAAGAGGTTTCCACAATGTTGCCTAGATTAGAGGATATTATCTGTAAGGAGAGGTTGGGCAAAACTTGGATTGTTTTCTCTGAAAAATCAGAGGCTGAAGGGAAGACCTGACAGTATGTATGATTGTGAGAGAGAGGCATAGATAAGATAGTTAGACTCTTTCTCCCAGGGTGGAAATATCAGATACTAGAGGGCACAGCTTAATGTGAGAGGGCAAAGTTTAAAGAATATGCAGGGCAATTTTTTTTACAAGGAATGGTGGGTGTCCAGAATGCTGATGGAGGCAGATACGATAGGAGTATTTAGGAGGATTTTGGAAAGGCACATGGATATGCAAGGAATTGAGAAATATGGATCATGTGCAGGCAAAGGAGAATAGTTTAATTTAGCATCATCTTTGGCACGGACATTGTGGGCCAGAATGCCTTTTCCTATGCAATACGATGCGACAGAACTTTATTTATTCTCGGAGGGAAATTGATCTGCCAACGGTCATAAACCACAAGATACGTGAAATTAAAGTGACGAGTGGAAAGGATTGGGGATGTGCAAAGATCTTTTTTGCTGGGGGAGGGGGGGGGGGGCATTTCAGTCTAGCCCACGACAGAAGGGGGAGGAGTTGTACAGATTGATAGCCACAGGGAAAGGGATCTCGCGTGGCATTCAGTACTACATCTTGGTGCAACTAGTATGTTCAAGGTACTCAGGTTGACTAGTGTGTCATGGAGGGAGTGAGTTGTATTATCCAAGATGCTCTGCAGTTTGAGGAGCATCCTCCCCTTCAAGACCACCTCCCATGAATCCAATTCCGCCCCCAGGACGGAGCCAGCCTTCCTGATGAGTTTGTTAATCCTGTTGGCGTCCGCGGACTTTGCCCTGCTGCCTCAACACATGACAACGAGGAAGATGGCACTGGCCAGCACCGATTGGTAGAACATCTGCAGCATCTTGCTGTAGATATTGAAGGAGCGGAGCCTTCTCAAAAAGTACAGCCGGCTCTGTCCCTCTTGTACAGGGCCTCATCGTTCCTGGACCAGTCCAGTTTTCTGTCCAGGTACACTCCTTGGTAAACTGCACATCCACACCCATGATGGAGACAAGGGACAGGGATGTTCATCTCCTCCTAAAGTCCACCACTAACTCCTTTGTCTGGTCAGTGTTGAGCTGCAGGTGATTCAATCCACACCACTGAACAAAGTCGTTGACTGCACCTCTGTATTCAGCTTCCCTCCCACACTGATGCAGCCCACAATTGCAAAGTCATCCGAAAACTTCTATAGGTAGCAGGAGTCTGAGTTATATCTGAAGTCCGAGGTGTAGAAGGTGATGACGAAGGGAGAGAGGACCATCCCCGGTGGGGGCCCGATGTTGTTCACTGCCATGTCCGAGACACAGTTCTGTAGCCTGACATATTGTGGTCATCCAGTCAGGTAGTTGGTGATCCAGAACATCAAATGGAGCATCCACCCGCATCTTCGCCAGTTTGCTCTATAGCAGTGCAGGCTGGATGGTGTTAAAACCACTGGAAAAATTAAAAAAAACATGACTCTCACAGTGCTTCCCGGCTTGTCCAGGTGAGCATAGGAACGATGGAGCAGGTGAATGATGGCATCCTCAACCCTCATCTTTGTTTGGTAAGCGAACTGCATGGGGTCCAGGTAGGGTTTCTGATATACTGATATCTATACTGATATACTGTGTATGTTCTGTGTAAACCGTGAACATAGTTTATATAATTATCTTTGGAGATTCAATTTTTCTAAATATAGGGCGGTGTAATCATAAAGTTGCTGCCTCACAGCACCTGAGACCCACGTCTGATCCTGACCACGGGTGCTGTCCATGTGGAGTTTGTACGTTCTCCCTATGACTGCGTGGGTTTCCTCCAGGTGCTCCGGTTTCCTCCCACATCTCAAAGACGTGCGGGTTTGCAGGTTAATTGGTTCCTGTAATTGTCCCCAGTGTAAGTGAGTAGATGAGAAACTGGGATAACATAGAACTAGTGTGAACAGGTGATCAACGGTTGGAATGGACTTGATGGGCCGAAGGGCCTGCTTCCATGTTGTATCTCTAAACTAAATTAAATGCAGGTGGCAGGAAAATCCTACCAACATTTTCAATTATGATCCATTTTGGATACAGGAGGGTTGGGTCCATTTTTCTTTCATATGACCCTTGTTCTTTTATTATAAATATAGAATGTTGGGCGGCACAGTGGCGTAGCGGTAGAACTGCTGCCTTACAGCGCCAGTGACCTGGGTTCGATTATGGGTGCTGTATGTATGGAGTTTGTATGTTCTTCCTGTTTTCTGCGTGGGTTTTCCCTGGGCATTCCGGTTTCCTCCTGTCGTCCAAAGACATACAGGTTTGTCGGTTAATTGGCTTCAATAATATTGTAAATTGTCCCTGGTGTGTAGAATAGTGTTAGTATATTGCCAAATTGCTGGTCGCTGTGGACTCGGGAGGCCGAAGGGCCAGTTTCTACGTTGTATCTCTAAAGTCTAAAATCAACTAAAAAGGCTGATTATGGAAACATAGGTGCAGGAGGAGGCCATTCGGCCCTTTGAGGGATGTAGTTGAAATGAAGTGAATCTTTCAAAACTGAGTCCCAATGTGCAGAGTGAAAAGAAAACATCCATTAGGGACATTTCTCATTTTAGAATATGAAATGCGAATGGATAATCTATTTTCCTGTATTTTGTTCAGTACATTATTGTTTTGTAAGAATAGAAAACAAAATGCGAAATGTTCCCAACCCGGAACTAATAATTTTCCTCCTCCTTTGTTTCTCTGGAAGATGGGTTCCTTTTGGAAGCGTCAAATTATAAAAATGGAGTGCCAAATATGGATAATATACATGGGTGGTAACTTTGGGAAATGATTGTAACTGCCAATCATTTTATTGTGAGTGGCTGTAAACCAGCCATTAATATTGATGCAGATTATCCCAAGCAAGCAGAATTTATTTATTCAGCTTGTAATAAATACATTCAATTTGAAGTCAGAACTTGCTGTTATTATTTTGGTGGATGGGAACTATTTACATAATTCATTCAAGCTGTATCTACCATAGGATAAGTAATTGATATGCTGTGAGTGCTTGATTTTTAAAATTTTGATAGATATGGAGAGGGAATAAAAATAAGAATGCACTTGTTCTGGTATGATGTACCTGCGGTAGCATTTCCACATGTGTATCCAGAAAAAGAAATTGAATGAGAAGTTATTGACCTTGAATAACACAAAACTGCAGGATGACGATTGAGCAGATAATTTATAACAGTTTCAAGTTAAGGTTGAAAGAAAAACTAGAAACATGCCATCATTGCAAAAAAAAAAAGCTGGAATGTCAACAAGTAATCAGGACGATTTCTTTTAAAGTAGATGAAGAAAATCTTATGAGCTTACTGTGTGACAGTTGAATACTATAAGGCCGTTTCCTTCAGTTCCTTGTTTGGAGAATTGAGTTTGTGACCTACATTCTCTCAATATCATGATCTTCATGTTCCACCATTAAGCAGCCACTTGAGTAAATATGAAAAAAAATCTTTATTTATTTATGGGGACAGCATTTGGACCTTTGCAGTGAATATTTCTATTTTGTTCTTTTTATACATCTATCTTTTGTCCTCATTGGAAGTGTATTTAAGATGCATTTGACGAGTCAAATGGAAACATCATTCTTGATATTTTGCCCAGAATTCAACTGGCACTTTCCCTGTTTTTTTAAACATTGTATTTTGACATTATATTCAAAGTTAATTATCCATAATTACTTCTGAAATGCATACATAACGTTTTTTTTTAAACTAGGTCAGCTCTAAGTTTTAATCTTCTAAAGTCCACATTAGTGTTTCTTTTTGTTTGGTGTTAGTTGTGATTGTATGTGTTATTGCATTTTTATTGATTAATCTTATTGGTCTTATTGTTCAACTGCGGGTAATGTTTCATTTTACTACACATTTATGTGTATGTAACAAATAAACGACTATTGACTATTGACTAGTTCATTTTAGTTACTTTGTGATGAAGCATTTATAAGCCTAAATTTAGTGGTTCCTTTTTATTTAAAGGTCTCCAGCCAAAAATCAAAGTCTTCGGGATCATCCCGTACAAGAAGGTGAGTATTTTAAAAGTTAAGTGAGTATAGGTCACATTACTGACAAACGGTGAAAAAAGTTTTTGTGTTATCCAGTCAAATCATAACATACATCTGCATAATCAACCATACACAAGTGCAACAAGTGATGCAAAGAAAAAGAATGAGTGCAGTACATACTGCTATAACATTATATAGTTAGAGCTGCAGAGAGACTGAAGATTAAAGAAAAATGCAATGGCAGTAATGAGGTAGGCTGAGAGATCGGCGACTATACCCGTAGCTTATAAGAGGTCCATTCAGCATCTTGATAACACAAGAGAAGAAGCTGCTTCTGAATCTGGTGGCTTATGCTGCCAAGCTTTTGTCTTCTAGCTGATGGGAGAGCACAAAAGAGGGAATAACTGGGGTTTAAGTGGTCCTTGACCTGAAGCCTGAGCTTCAAATGCTGCGGCACAACAGGGGCAGGAAGAAATACTTGGACCCTTTGTTTCTGGAAGCAGTCACACCTGTTACTTCCAATTTGATCTGTGGTCATGAGAAGGGTGTGGCTGCAAGTGAGGGAATAGAGATAGTGTTAGAGGAGCCTCAGCCCATGAGTTTGTAAAGTAGGTCTGTGATTCATGTTCCCTGTGCAGGTGAGTGGGGGCTGTAGGAAGGATGACCTAACCATGACACCGAGAGAGGGAAACGATACACAGTTATCATTGGGGATACTATAGATAGGGGAATAGACACTTCTCTGTCTTGAGGATTAAGAATGCCAATTCACGAGAATGCCTGCCTGGAGCCTGGGTTCGGGACATCTCGTCTGACCTGCAGAGGTATTTTGAGTGGGAGGGGTAGATCCAGTCATCGTAGTCCATTTGAGTACAAATGACTTCGGTAGAACTTAAAAAAGTTCTGCTAATGAAATTCGAGCAGCTAGGGATTAAATTGAAAAGTAACGAAAATGGTAGTAATTCCAGGATTGCTACCTGAGCCAGGAGCAAATTGTCATAGGGCTGAGAAGATTTAAAATTTGAACGTTTGGCTCAAAGATTGGTGTGGGAGAAGTCGGTATGAATTTGTAGGACATTGGCATCAGTACTGGGAAGGAGGGAGCTGTTCCGATGGGATTGACTCCACTTGAGCCCTGCTGCAACCAGTGTAGTGGCTAACCGCATAACTAGGGCTGTAGATAGGGCTTCAAACTCTATGGGGGGGGGTGATCAAGAAATTAGAAATGTATGTATGAAGTTGAAGGGAAGGAGAGTGTACATCCTATCGGAATACAAGGTTACACATCCTATCGGAACGACAGGCAGGTAGGCAGAGGAGGCGGGGTAGCTCTGCTGGTAAGGAGTGAAGTGCAGTCCTTAGCAAGGGAAGACATAGGATCAGATGCTGAATCCTTGATATAGAGCTCTAAAACTGCAAAGGTAAAAAGACTATTGAGTTACATACAGGCCTCTGAACAGTAGCCAGGATGTAGGGTACAAATTACACCAGAAGATACAATAGCATGTAAGAAAGGCAATGTCACAGTGGTCATGGGGGTTTTCAAAATGGAGGTGGACTGGGAAATCAGGTTGGTACTGGATCCCAAGAGAAGGAAGTTGTGGAGTGCTTATGAGGTAGCTTAATAGAGCAGCTTGTAGTCAAGCCTACTAGGGAAAAGGCAATTCTGGATTTGGTGTTGTGTAATGAACTGGGTTTGATTAGGGGACTTAAGGTAAAGGAGCCCCTAAGAGGTAGTGACCATAATATGATAAAATCCAATCTGCAGTGAGAGGAAGAAGATGAAATATGATGTGTTGGTATTTCTGTTCAGTAAAGGTGACTACAGAGGCATGAGGGAGGAGCTGGCTAAAATTGATTGGAAAGGGACTCCCGCAGTGTAGCAGTAATGGCAGGAATTTCTGGGAGTAATTCAGAAGACGCAGGATCTTTTCATCCCAAAGAGGATGAAGAGTTGTAAGGGAAGAATGAAGCTACCGCAGCTGACAAGAGAAGTCAAGAACAGCATAAAGGTAAAAGAGAAGGAATATAATATTGCAACGATTAGAGGATTGGGAACCTTTGAACACCAACAGAAGGTAACTAAAAAGCCAATAAGGAGAGAAACGATGAAATGTGAAGGTAAGCTTGCCAATAATATAAAAGAGGATAGCAAAAGTTCCTTCAGATATTTAAATAGCAACAGGGAGGTAAGAGTGGACATTGGACCACTGGAAAATTATGCTGGAGAAGTGATAATGGGGACTAAAGAAATGGCAGATGAATTGAATACGTTTTTGCATCACAGAGAATGAGGCAGTTGTTAGTGGAGTAGATATTACTGACGAGTAGGTGCTTGTTATGCTGAAAGATCTGAAGGTGGATAAGTCGCTTGGATCAGGTGGACTACACTCAAGGGTCTGAGGTGACTAGAGATTGTGGAGGCATTAGTGGTGATCTTTCACCAGAGTCGGGAGTGGTCCCAAAGGACTGGAAAAGTGTATATGTTACTCTGCTGTTTAAGAAGAAAGCTAAGCAAAAGAAGGGAAACTGGGGGCCAGTTAGCCTGACTTCAGTGGTTGGTAAGATTTTAGAATCCATTATTAGGATGAGTTTTCCGAATACTTGGAAGCACATGAAGTCTGAAGTCAGCATGGTTTTGTGAAGGGGAAATCTTGCCTGATGAACCTGTTGGAATTTTTTGAAGTAAATAGCAAGATGGACAACGGAGAGTCAGTGGATGTTTACCTGGATTTTCAGAAGACCTTTGATGAAGTTCTGCACGCGTGACTGCTAAACAAGATAAGAGCCCAAAGTATTAGAGGGAAGATACCAGCATGTATAGAAGGTTTGCTGAATGGCAGAAGGCAAAGAGTGGGAATAAAGGGGGTATTTTCTGGTTGGCTGCCAGTGACTAATGGTGTTCTGCAGGATCAGTGTTGGGGCTGCTAGTCTTCAAATTGTATATCAATTATTTGGATGAGTGAATTGATGGCTATGTGGTCAAGTTTGCGGATGATAGGAAGATAAGTGGAGGGGCACTTAGTGTAGAGGAATCAGCGATTCTGGAGAAGGACTTGGACAGTTTGGGAGAGTAGGCAAAGATGTGGCAGATGGAAGACTGAGTAGCAAATCGGAGGTGCAAAGGGATTTGGGAGAGCTGGTGTAAGATTCTTAAAAGGTTAATTTGCAGGTTGATTTGGTAGCAAGGACAGCAAATGCAATGTTAACATTTATTTTGAGAGCACTAGAATATAAAAACAGGGATGTAAAGCTGAGGCTTTATAAGGCACTGGTCAGACCGCAATTGGAGTACCGTGGCAGCATAATGGCGTTCTCTCTCTTCAGTTTTTGCAGTAGAAACATTATGGCTATATGACCCCAATAACTCTTGGTACTGTTTCAACTGGTGGCCTAGCATTACTTGTTCAACAAAGAGTGTAGAAGAGCATGCCAGGACATATTTTAAAAATTGAGGAAGTGTCAGCGTGATGCAGATGCAGTACAAGAGTATAGCTTTGCTAACGGCAAAGATAGCATGCGGTAGATTTTACAACCTACAGATTAGATTGAAGCTGGGCAATCCTACCGCATTGTAAACCTGTGCAAATCAGCTGGGTAAGGACAGGTTGATGGAGACTTGTTCAATAAGCAATGTCTACTTTTTTTAAGAACCGTTGCTTATACGAGTCTGCCCAACAAAAGTGAGTATCTTGGTAGATGTTAGAAAGAGGGTTAATAATGGCATGCTCAGTGAACCATTTGTGGTTTCTGGTGTGTTTACATTATATGAAAATACTGGAACTGGCATCTCGTATGCTAACCAAAGTGGCAGTGCTGAAATGTCGTAATTTACATTCCAGTGATCCATGGCACCATTATGCTTCTGATGGTGAATGATTTTACAAACCTTGAACATCGTGTTTAATTTTCTTTTGATTGCAGGAAACCCTCATTTGTGACAAAGCACATTGTGTCAGATGATGAAACATCAAATGAGAATGCTTCTGGCTGCGAGAAACTGACTTCAAATATTGAGGACACGGATGTTTTAGATGTGAATTGTCTGCCTAAAGGTACACATTTCTCTTAAATATTTAGGAAACATTATCGAAATACAAATGTGCACTTTTGTAACTCAATACAAGTGAGAAAGATCATATAATCATTTGATTACTATTAAATGTTAGCTATTCCATAAATCAGTTTTGAACCATTAACATTTGACTTCTACCTTGTTAAGACTAGGAGACAGCTTTCAAACACCTCATACCTATTCCTTGACCATGACCCCACCACCTAATACCAGATTCCTGTCTCCCACACCACCAGAAGTTCCAAACACTTCAGAAGATCTCCGCACTACAACTTCTTATAGACTGCCAACCCATGTACTGATCATTTCAATCTCCCACCCAAGATTTACAAACAGGACTGGCAGGCCCATTGTTTTAGACTGTTCTTACATCACTGAATTCATCTCCTCGTATCTTGACACTCTCTTGCCTTCCATTCCCTCAACACTTCCTTCGCCCAATCTCTTCCCACGTACATCCAGGGCACCTCACATGCTCTCCGTCAATTCAACAACTTTCAATTCCCTAGCGCCCACCACCTCAATTTCACCATGAATGTCCAATCCTCGTACACTTCTGTGCCCCATCAAGAAGGCCTCAGCTCCCTGTTTCTTTCTGAAACATAGCTCCAAAGGAAATTCATATTAGGCAGGAAATGCAGTTGGGTAGGCTGATGGGATTGAAGGCTGATAAATCCCCAGGGCCTGATAGTCTGCATCCCAGGGTACTTAAGTAAGTGGCTCTAGAAATCGTGGACGCATTGGTGATCATTTTCCAATGTTCTATAGATTCAGGATCAGTTCCCATGGATTGGAGGGTAGCTAATGTTAGCAGATGACACAAAGCTGGGTGTCAGTGTGAACTGTGAGGAGGATGCTATGAGGATGCAGGGTGACTTGGACAGGTTGTGTGAGTGGGCAGATGCAGTTTAATGCAGATAAATGTGAGGTTATCCACTTTGGTGGTAAAAACAGGAAAGCAGATTATTATCTGAATGGTGTCATGTTAGGCAAAGAGATTTAGATTTTTTAGATTTAAATTTAGAGATACAGCGCGGAAACAGGCCCTTTGGCCCACTGGGCCCGCGCCGCCCAGCGATCCCCGCACATTAACACTATCCGACACCCTAGGGACAATTTTTACATTTGCCCAGCCAATTAACCTACATACCTGTACGTCTTTGGAGTGTGGGAGGAAACCGAAGATCTCGGACAAGATCGCCACGCAGGTCACGGGGAGAATGTACAAACTCCGTACAGACGGCACCCGTGGTCAGGATCAAACCTGAGTCTCCGGCGCTGCATTCGCTGTAAGGCAGCAACTCTACCGCTGTGCCGCCCAGGGTGTCCTTGTTCATCAGTCACTGAAAGTAAGCATGCAGGTACAGCTGGCAGTGAAGAAAGCTAATGGCATGTTGGCCTTCATGACAAGAGGAGTTGAGTATAGAAGCAAAGAGGTCCTGCAGTTGTGCAGGGCCCTAGTGAGACCACACAGGAGTACTGTGTGCAGTTTTGGTCTCCAAATTTGAGGAAGGACATTCTTGCCATTAAGGGAGTGCAGCATAGGTTCACTAGGTTAATTCCCAGAATGGCAGGACTGTCGTATGTTGAAAGACTGGAGCGACTGGGCTTGAATACACTGGAATTTAGACGGATGAGAGGGGATCTTATTGAAACATAAGATTATTAAGGGATTGGACACGCTATAGGAGTCCAGAACCAGGGGCCACAGTTTAAGAATAAGGGGTAGGCCATTTAGAACAGAGATGAGGAAAAACGTTTTCACTCAGAGAATTGTAAATCTGTGGAATTCTCTGCCTCAGAAGGCAGTGGAGGCCAATTCTCTGGATGCTCTCAAGGGAGAGTTAGATAGAGCTCTTAGTGATAGCGGAGTCAGGGGGTATGGGGAGAAGGCAGGAATGGGGTACTGATTGTGGATGATCAGCCATGATCACATTGAATGGTGGTGCTGGCTCGAAGGGCCGAATGGCCTACTCCTACACCTATTGTCTATTGTCAAAGGGTTCCCCTTCTGTAACACTTTCCTTTGCTGAGCTGAACTTGTGCTTACCCTGAAAACTTATTTTGACTGCTTCCATTTTCTACAAAATAGTGTAGACATGGATATTTGCATGGTTTCCAGCTTCCCTGGCATCTTTGGGTACATGAATACCCTCACCCACATCTCCCATTTTCCACATATCTGCTCACATCCTGCTTCCATCCCAAGGGTCACAGTTTAAGGATAAGGGGGAAGTCTTTTAGGACCGAGATGAGAAAGTTTTTTTTCACACAGAGTGGTAAATCTGTGGAATTCTCTGCCACAGAAGGTAGTTGAGGCCAGTTCATTGGCTATATTTAAGAGGGAGTTAGATGTGGCCCTTGTGGCTAAAGGGATCAGGGGGTATGGAGAGAAGGCAGGTACGGGATACTGAGTTGGATGATCAGCCATGATCATATTGAATGGCGGTGCAGGCTCGAAGGGCTGAATGGCCTACTGCACCTATTTTCTATGTTTCTAATAGGGATAGAATCCTGTATGTCCTTGCTTTCACCCCACCAGCCTTTGCATCCTTCACACATTTCTGCCAGCTGCAGTGTATTCCCACCACTTTTGCATCTTCCTCTCCCCAACCCTTTCTTCTTTCTGCAGGGACCACTCTCAGTGACTCTCATTTGTTCATTCCTCTCACAAGGTGCAACGCTTCTCCCTATACTTCCACCCTCAGCACATCTGGGGATCCAAACATCCTTTCCAGGTGAGCCAGAGATTCACCTGCACCTCCTTTAACCTCGTTTATTGCATTAGGTGCTCTTGACATGGCCACCTCTACATCTGTGAGACAAATTGCAGACTAGGTGATTGCTTTGCCGTGCACTTGCGCTCTCTGTCATGGTCATCTGGAGCTTCTGGTTGCTTGCTATTTCAATTCCCCACCCATTCTCACCCTGACTAACTGCCAGGGTGAGACTCAATTTTGCCTCGGTAATCTGCAACCCGACTACATGAACATTGAATTCTCCATTCTCAGATAATTTAACCCCTTCTGTCTCTCTATCCAACCAATTTTTATTCCCCACAAACACCAGTTCTTGTCCCACATCCCCTTATCCCTTTATACTGGCTATCGCCCCTCCACTCTCAATCCAGAGGGAAGGGTCTCGATCTGAAATGTTCAATGTGAATTTCCCTCCACTGATGCCGCCTGACCCACTTTTTGTGCCTCTTATCTAATTTGAATATCTGGCACTGAAAATTGTAGAACATTGCAAGGGTCTCTTTTAAAACTGAGCACTGAGTAAAACTGAGTAATATAATATTAATTATATAATATTTTTTTCAGAATAGAAAACAAAATAGTTAAATTATTTTCCAAATAGCCATTAGAAGTATGGCTTTTATTTAAGGCTTGTAGAACCAGAAGCATGAATCTGTAGTGGAGATTTTGATTTTAATGGTGCCTCAAGGGAGACCTTGGCCAGACTATTCTCCACAGGATGTGGGGAACATCAAAAGGATAGTCCAATGTGGGTTCCTCTTGGCCTACTGTGTGTAGCCAACACTGACATCTGGCTTGGAGAAACTCATCAGCTGTTCCAATCTTCTGTTAATTTACAGCTTTTTTTCTAAAGAAAAGTAAGTGGTATTAGAGATTGTGCATTTTTAGAAATGTTTAATAATTTAAATTCTATCTGTAAAATATCATTCTTTCAGGCACGGTAGTTGTGCAGCCTGAACCTGTATGGAATGAAGATAAAGATAACTTTCGAGGACCTGAATTTAGAACCAGAAATCCTAAGAACAAAATGGAAACAACAAAGAAACGTGGAGGTAGACCAAATATTACCTTTATCTGATAAACTTCCAATGACTTGCAATTTTCTCTGAACATTTGAGTTGCATATTGAAATTGTTTTGAGTCTGGCTAGGGGAATGGTTTTGATTTTAAATAGTAGACAATAGACAATAGGTGCAGGAGTAGGCCATTCGGCCCTTCGAGCCAGCACCGCCATTCAATGTGATCATGGCTGATCATTCTCAATCAGTACCCCGTTCCTGCCTTCTCCCCATACCCCCTGACTCCGCTATCCTTAAGAGCTCTATCTAGCTCTCTTGGATGCATTCAGAGAATTGGCCTCCACTTCCTTCTGAGGCAGAGAATTCCACAGATTCACAACTCTCTGACTGAAAAGGTTTTTCCTCATCTCCATTCTAAATGGCCTACCCCTTATTCTTAAACTGTGTCGCCTTGTTCTGGACTCCCCCAACATTGGGAACATGTATCCTGCCTCTAACGTGTCCAACCCCTTAATAATCTTATATGTTTCGATAAGATCCCCTCTCATCCTTCTAAATTCCAGTGTATACAAGCCTAGTTGCTCCAGTCTTTCAACATATGACAGTCCCGCCATTCCGGGAATTAACCTAGTAAACCTATGCTGCACGCCCTCAATAGCAAGAATATCCTTCCTCAAATTTGGAGACCAAAACAGTACAACAAGATTTAAAAATGTAAAGAATAATATTAGAACCTGAGATTGTGGTGCTGGGCAAGAATGGAAGAACAAGATTTGGCTATCCAATCACACAACTCATTTAATTGAGATCATGACTGGTTAGGAATGAGTCTTCAGATAGGACTGTGAAGGAGTAGGTTCTGACTCTGTCTGCCTTGGTTCTATGTCCTTTTAAAACGTTATCTAACAATAATGAACTTTGATTTTAAGATGTTCAATGAGACTTGACTAGAAAAGTGTGGCTCTATCAATCCTATCAATTCATTTTTGGCACAATCCACCTTTTGAACCTGCATTCCAACAAATGCAAATCTTGTACTCTTTCCTCGTAACCAAAACCGTGGCACGATAGCAACACAACGGTGGTTCTGTGATCCTGAAATGTCCTGTTTAATTTGTAGTATCCAGAATTGTGTACACTACCTCATGTAATCAGACTCTCAGCTAGTAGAGCCACTTTAAAACTTTACCACTAATGCACTGAAGCCTTCTGTTTGTAAGGGCACGCAAGCTATCATTTTTAATCTGATTAGAAGTCTGTATACCCGGACAGCTGCTGTTTGGTGTTTTATGCCTTTAAATTTTATTTTTTTTCAGAATGACCGATCTCAAACCTGTCTGTGCTTACAAAGATCTAAAATTAATTGCTGTGCACTGTTTAGCTCTTGGTCCAGTAGCTTACGTGTGATCCTAATAGAATGAAATTTGACTTAGTGTTTGTTTTTTAATAACAGGGATGATTTTACTAGCCACACTCTACTGGAGAATCTTTCTGTGACAGCATGCATTGTCACCTCGGCAGAAGGAATTTCCAAAAATAATAAATATAAATTATATTGAATTGAAAACCAATGGTGGGGAATCTGAAATAAAATCAATGCTGAAGATGCTCAGAAATAATTACCATTTCAAGCTGATAACACCAGTTTGCTCTTTTTTCACAAATATTGAGTACTTCTAGCACTTTTATTACTAAAATTAAACATTTATCAAAATTATTGTTCTGAAGGATCTTTTAGGATGAAGGCTTCTGCTTTTGAGCTTTATCTGGATTTATCTTTATCCTAATTTTTCTGACTTGGGTTAGCAGGTGAATTTCTTCACAGAATTCTTCTAAGCCCAATATGTACATTCTGCAATCAGATTGCCTGAGGAATACAATAATGTAGTTTAAATTTTTTTTGGCAGCCAATGAGCAAACATGGTTTTACACCTAAGACTTTTCATTTCCAGATGAGAATCTGCATGGAATAGTGAGCTGCACTGCTTGTGGGCAGCAGGTAAACCATTTTCACAAGGATTCAGTCCAGCGGCATCCTACATTGAAAGTTCTCATATGTAAGGTAGGTGTTCTTGCAATTTTATTGTGAATTTTATCCTGTTCCAACAAAATATTAGCAACTATTTGTGATGTAATGGTCAGGTATTTAAAACAGTTAGGTTAGTCGCAAATCTAAATGTGATCAAGAATGATCAGCAAGTCTCCAGGTTTCAAAAACAGATGGAATTAACAATTAACAATGAACCCAGAAAGCTGTAAATAGTCGCATGATTCTGGTATGTGCAACTGCTGGGATGGATGGGTGATGAAGAGGGAGAGTTAATCAGAGGGCCAAGGGGTGTTAAATATTTTTTTAAACATCCAATCTATACTGACTATTAAATTATGTTATGTGATGTGATTATTCAGTAACAGGATGTGTGGAGGTCTTGGGATAATTTGGCTGAAATGGAAGGCTTAACTTAGTATAGCGAATATGAAATGTTGAAACCTAGAGATTTGGATCAGTTTTTAATTGCAAGGTGTTATGGTGGGAATATTGGCACCATCTTGGGGCTAAGCAGATTCTAATACGGCATAATATTGAAGGTGCCGTAGATTTTGATGGTCCGTGATTTTCCTGTATTTGGAGGTATTTGTTGCCAAAACCTGGAATGAGACCATTGGTTGCTACTCACTTTAACAGAGTGGACACCCAGAAGCTTGATGGGAATTCATAACCAAATGCTGAAGATGTAACTTCAAACTCAATGGAAGGATATTTATCTCTAAATATGGAACATGTACATGGAATAAATTCTATAATTATACTTTTTTTGGCGAATTTCCCAAGGCTTTTGTCACTGAAATGTGTCTCTTTGGAGTTAATAAAGCCAATGGCTTCTTTGACTGGGTACATTGGTAGCGTCATTATATTTGGTAATGTAATGACATAGTAGATTTAAGGATTTTAAGAATGAATCTGTTTAAACTTTTTCACTATGTATGTAACCATGTTAAACTCTAACGCATATTTTTTAGAACTGCCATAAGTACTACATGAGTGATGACATTAGCAGAGATGCTGATGATATGGATGAACAGTGCAGGTGTGTAATGTTTTATCTCTCCTCGTTCATTACACTGGTATGCCTAAAGTTTCTGCCTAAAATTTAAGTTTGGTTGGGTTGATTGGATACTTTAGTGCAAATCAACTAGTTGCACTATTTTGCACTAGTTTAAGAAATGGAAATTAAAACCAGCACCATGTCCTTTTTTTGTACCTGTTGGCTTTAGTCATCTGCTGAAGAAAACCATTTCAAGAATCACGATTATTATTTATCTGATGGAGTCTTGTTTTTATTATACTCACACTTGTTCTTCTGTACTGCAGATGGTGTGCTGAAGGTGGAAATCTGATTTGTTGTGATTTTTGTCACAATGCATTTTGCAAAAGCTGCATATTGCGCAACCTGGGTAGAAAGGAACTATCCAATATTATGGATGAAAACAAAAAGTGGTATTGCTATACGTGTAATCCAGAGCCTTTACTGGATTTGGTCACAGCTTGTGACAGTGTATTTGAGTGCCTTGATCAGCTATGGCAACAAAACAAAAAGAAGAAAGACTTTGAAAAGTTTAAATTTGACACGGAAAAATGCAAGTCTCCAGACCCCCATGACAGTGATAGATCTGTAGATTATGAAAGCACTCAAAGAATGTCCAGTAAAGATTGTAATGGCCAGGAGAAGGATACAAGTTCATTGAAGACTCTTTCTTCCGGATCTGGAAGTATTACATATTCTTATAAGGCATTGAAAGTGCCAAAAGACATTCTGAAGAAGGCTCGCAAACTAATTGATACGACAGCTAACTTGAATAATAGCTTTGTTCATTTTTTAAAACAAAAAGACTTGGGTGATTCTGAATCTAGTGTAAACATGAGACAGTTGAAAGCATTTAAGTCTGTGCTTGGTGATCTAAAGAAAGTGCATCTTGCATTGGAAGAAGTTATAGATAAAGAGATTCAAGACTTAGAAATGGAACAAAAAAAATCTGAATCCTTACAAGAGTCTGTTAGCATAGTTGATGCACAAAAGTCTACTAAAAGTGAGAATTATTTATTACCAAATAAGACAATTGCAGAAAATTCGGTTTTAGCGGGAGACACATCTGATCAAATGGAAGTGTCTTTGGTTTCAAGTGAACATGACAAGACTACTGAAGATAAAAATATTATACGTGTAGGAAAAACTGATAAGTTAATGCTCAATCCAGCAATAGACAGTGTTGAAAATGACTGTTCATTAAGTGAGCCATTGGTCAAAAATGAAGCTGATACTGCAGATGAAAGTACAAGCCTGGGCCTAGAATCAGAAATGGTAGATGAAACTTTGTTTAACAGTTTAGATGAAGCCTTGCATATGGGATGTGTTTCTTCCCTAACTGGAGATTTGTCTGAGGTTTCTGACTCATTGTTACCAGATTTGGAAACTGTGAATAATTCTGCAAGTCACAGCGGAATGCTTGATACCGTGTTACCTAAGGCAACCATTGAAAGTGACAATAACTTGCAAAAATCTTCAGAGTTTGTCTCTGGTTCTAGTCTAGTGAAGCATGAACTTTCAACAAATTTGACCCCAGTTTCATTGAAGAGGAGTAAGAAAACAACACTGGGTGCACGTAAGAAAAGGTTGCCAAAGAGAAGTAGAAAAAATGTGTCCGAATCGGTGGCTGAGGCTGCAGGGGTCAATAATGACGAAGCTGAGGCTGCGGGGGACAGTGATGATGCAGCTGGGTCTGCTGGCGGTGGGGATAGTGCAGCTGGGTCTGCTGGAGATGAGGATCGCGCAGCCGAGTCTGCTGGAGATGAGGATCATGCAGCCGAGTCTGCTGGAGATGATGGAGCTGATTCTGCTGGGGTTGAGGATTGCGCAGCCGAGTCTGCTGGAGATGAGGATTCTGCAGCCGAGTCTGCTGGAGATGAGGATTCTGCAGCCGAGTCTGCTGGAGATGATGGAGATGATTCTGCTGGGGATGAGGATCGTGTAGCCG
The DNA here is from genome assembly GCF_053455715.1 of Rhinoraja longicauda. Taxonomy (NCBI): domain Eukaryota; kingdom Metazoa; phylum Chordata; class Chondrichthyes; order Rajiformes; family Arhynchobatidae; genus Rhinoraja; species Rhinoraja longicauda. Next base: position 4,550,939 of record NC_135967.1, on the reverse strand, counting down.
AGTCTGCTGGGGATGAGGATAGAGCAGCCGAGTCTGCTGGAGATGATGGAGATGATTCTGTTGGGGATGGAGATGGCGGAGCCGAGTCTGCTGGGGATGGAGATGGTGAAGCTGGGGCTGCAGGAGATGGGGATGGTATCGTTGAGTCTATACGGGATGTAGATGGCACAGCTGAGACTGTACGGGATGTGGATGGTACAGCTAAGGCTGCAGGAGATGGGGATGGTATAGCTGACACTGTACGAGATGCCAATGGTACAGCTAAGACTGTACGGGATGTAGATGGTCCAGCTAAGGCTGCAGGAGATGGGGATGGTATAGCTGAGATTGTACAAGATGTAGACGGTACCGCTGAGGCAGTACCGGATGTAGATGGTGCAGCTGAGACTGCAGGAGACGGAGATGGTATAGCTGAGACTCTATGGAATGTGGACAGTGCAGTTGAGGCTGTAGGGGATGATGGGAGTGATGCTGAAGCAATGAGGGATCGCAGTGATGCTGGCGTTCTAGATAATAAGAGTGGTGAGGATGTTGCACCAGAGTCAATGGATGATGAAAACCATGATGCTGGGGAAGACAGCAATGGTGATATTGTGGGTAATGTCAGTGGTGCAGGTGATTTGGTTAAAAACAAAAAGATTGTCACTAGATCTCAAAAGGGCAGTGCAAATGTTTCCAAAAAAAGAAAGAAAAAATCTAAGGATGAAAGTGTTGAAAATGATACTGCAAATGATGCTACAATTGATGCATTGATTCTATCAGAGGACACTGATACAAAGCGGTCACCTCGCATAAAGACTACCCCCTTGAGACGCCCTGCAGGGGCAGGGATTGTCAACTCCAGATCTGAGGAAGACACTGATAGTGGTGGTGGCAAAAAAAGAAGGAAATCAAAAAGTAAAACCAAGGACAATGAAAAAGTAAATTCTTCAGCAAAGGTTAAGGCTGTCCGATCAAAAACATCTAATAAAAATGTCAAGTCTGAGATGGAAGAGTCTGATCCTGATAAATCAGATACATCTCATAAAGCTGGTGTGCAAATTACCTCTGACTCTGATGAAATACCAGAAGTACTGAGAAAGGCAGCAGTGAAACGTGATAGTTCATCTGATGCGGATAACAAAAACAGTGATTCATCGCAGAAAATTATTAAAAAGGCTAGTTTGTTTGGTTTGAGAAAGCGAATGCCACGAGCTAATAACACAGATAGTGTTAAACGGAAGAGAAAGTGTTCATCCTCCAGCTCAGATTTCAGTGGAAAGGCAAGAAAAAGAACTAGTAAAATAATTAATGTTGCTAATAAAAAAAGACGACATAACTCTGACTCCTCCAACTATGATTCTGACCTAGAAAAAGAAATAAAAAACTTGAGTAAAATCAGTGCAGCAAAAAAATCATCTTCAAAGAAAGCAAAAAAGCAGGCAACAAAGGAAGATGGGGATGATTCATCCAAAGATGATGAGAAAGTTGCTGCAAAGTCTGTTCAAGAAAAGACAAAATTAAAACGCAAGAAAAAAACGAAGGAAAGAAAGCAAACCTCTTCATCCTCGTCAGATGACGATGAAGCTGCTGAGCAAGTAGACAATCATGATCTTCCTGGAGAAGGAAGCATTGACGAACAAAAGATACAACCTATCATTGAAAACATTGTGCTTGCTACTGGATCTGGATTTTGCCAGTCATCAGGTAGGTGATTTTTTGTATTTATGTTCTCAATGTGTGGTATATTCAGCTGTTTAGACTCACAAAATATTTGGTAAGCAAGAATAGTCAGCATTGGACTAAATGTTTTTTTAAATGTTTTTGCTATCTGAGCAACCCTGGCAGCATATGATGTCTGTGTCTAATTGTCTTTGAGGTAATGGTGAGCTGTCACCTTGACATGCTACAGTCCTTATGCTGAAGGTCTTCCCATTGTGTTGTTTGGTAGTGCAACTTGAAGAAGGCCTTCGACCTTTCTAGTAATTGAGGTTGTAGGTTTCTGAGGTGCTGGAGCAGTGGTGTCCAAACTTTTTTCAAAGAGGGCCAGATTTGATAATGTGAAAATACTCACGGGCCAATGCCCCCCCCCCCCCGAACCGTTAACTAATGCGCTCCCCCCCGGACCTTTAACTAATGCGCCCCCCCCCACGGACCTCGCGTCTGTCAATCCGCAGATCGGGCAGCGCTGACTGCCGGGAGATGTAGTCGGTGTAGTCGCCGTCGCCTCTCCCGCTGGGGGGGGGAGGATGCGGCACCCGCCCGACTGACGGGAGCGCCTGCCAATGAGCGTGCGGGGTGAGGAGAGCTCAGCTGCTGCTCTCCCCCCGCACGCCCTCAACCCCGCCGCCAGGAAGTGTAGTCGCCTCTCCCGCTTGGATTGGGGGGGGGGGGGGGGGAGAGAGGTCGGACAGCGCTGACCGCCGGGAGGTGTAGTCGCCCTCTCCTCTCCCCCTCCCCCCACTTTCATTCTGTTAAACAGTGCTGGCAGGCCATAAATAATACATTTTAAGACGGAAGCTGCGGGCCGTATAAAATCTGAGCTCGGGCCGCGATTGGCCCCCGGGCCGGACTTTGGACATGTCTGTGCTAGAGGAATAGCCTGAGAGAACTGTAATGTATTTTGCGGACAATGCACATCATGGCCACTGTGTTCCACTGATGGAGGAAATGAATGTTCAGGGTTCCAGTCAAGTGCTGTCAGCTCTTTGCTTAACAACTTGACTTTGCATTTTGAAGTTTCACCATTGTTTTGTTGTTGATAATGTTGTAGTCTTCAACGTTCAGTCACTTATCCTGTAATTGCTAACTCCAGGTATCACTTCATGGCATTGCTCATGAACCTTTGGTGATCATGGTGCTAATTAGACCTGCTTATTTTTCCTCCACTTGCTTTAATGTTTTCTTTAAAGCTATATGTAGATTCCGTGTCCACTAAGTTTGCATTCTATTATTTTTAGAAATTAAACGTCCTCTGCCTTAAATATCCGTTAAAATTTAATGCACTCATTGCTATTGGGTTTATCTGTAAATTTTCAGAAGGGATTTCTACTGGCCATTGCTCATCTACGATCTTGGTGATTACTTTCAAAGGAAACCGTACCGAAACTCATGAAGAACATAGACAATACAGTGCAAAAACAGAGCTTTATTTCCACAATATCATACATTCATAAGATAGAGGAGCAGAATGTGAACCAGAAGGGGAGGGGGCACAAGAATTTGAGCCAGATGTGATTATCAAGGAGCTTAAGGTAAAGGAATGCTTAGGAGAGAGTTTATAGGTTATAGGAGCAGAATTAGGCCATTCGATCCATCAAGTCTACTCCGCCATTAAATCATGGCTGTTCTATCTTTTCCTCTCAACCCTATTCTGCCTTCTGCCCATACCCCCTGACCCTTATACTCGAGAATCTGTCAATTTCCAGCTGAAAAATATCCATTGACTTGGCCTCCGCAGCCTTATGTGGCAATGAATATCACAGATTCACCACCCTCTGACGAAAATAAATTCCTCCTCATCTCCTTTCTTAGGGTACGTCCTTTTATTCTGAGGCCATGGCCTCTGATCCTAGACTCTCCCATTAGTGGAAACTCCACATCCACTCTATCCAAGCCTTTGACTATTGAGTAAGTTTGAATGGCTTCCCATCGGGCCACGCGGCAGAAGACTTCCCGCACCTGTACCAGCACTCCCAAGTCCCTTTGCACCTCTGATTTCTGAATTCTCTCCCCTTTAGAAAATAGCCTACACCTTTATTCCTACAACCCAAATGCATGACTCCACACTTTGTTACGCTGTAATCCATCACCCACTTCTTTGCCTACTCTCCCAACCTGTCCAGGTCTTTCTGTAGAGTCCCTACTGTATCTACACTACCTACCCCTCCACCTATCTTCATATCATCTGCATACATGTGCTGAACACGATGTCAAATTAAGGTACTTCCTTCTGCCTGCACATACTCCTTATCCCTCATTTTTTAGCAGATTCATGTGCCTATCTGAAGCTTCTTAAAGGCTGCTATTGTACCTGGTTTACCACCTCCCGTAATAGTGCAGTCCAGACATCTACCCGTCTCTGTGTAAAAGAACCCTGTGCTGTACATCTCCATAAAGCATTCCCCTTCTGACTTTAACACTGGCCTCTAGTATTTCTATATGGGTTCTGACTGTGTGTACTATAATTTTATAAACATATCTTTGAAAAACTTATGATCTTTACTTGAAATAGTGCTGAATTTCCATGTCTCTATGTAAATAATAATATATAATAATTGATGCCCTCAAGCGTCCTGTTGACAGTGTCAAATCAATTAAGGGGTAATCCTGATATTTTGGTGTATCCCTTGTTTTCTTCAGAATTGTTGAATGCCAATCTTCAGATCTGGTTGATCTTAATTCTATTTTTAATGTTTATTTGGAATTCTGTCCAATCTATTTTAATATTATAAATATTTATAATATAAGTTGTATGATTAACATTAAACACGAGCAGTCAAGCATAGCTTTATAGTTTAGAGGGCTGCAAAGTATTAATTTAATATTTCCACCATACTTGATGATTCCATTCTAATGTACTCAGTTGCTCCATATAAGCTTTGACTATCCTTTCAACTAAATTAATTAAACTATTGTGCAACTATTCTCATAACTAAAACCTTACTATTCATTCAATGTTACAGGAGATCAATTGATATAAGCACTGTTTTGTTAAGTATCCCCTCCACCTGCTCTTTCCCCCTCCCCCTTCTTTCCCCCTCCCCCTTCTTTCCCCCTCCCCCTTCTTTCCCCCTCCCCCTTCTTTCCCCCTCCAGTGAACAGAGAAAAAGCCCTCTTGCCAGTCAGCCAATGAAGGGGTGGGGAGGTGGAGGGAGCACACAACATGTGGCAGTTAATCCTCATGAAGCTTTGGGATCAGTTGCAAAGTGCAGCAGTGAAGAATCCTCTGGCACTTCAGCTCACTAATTTGCCCCCTAGATTTAATACCTCTTCGACAGTGTTTGGGTATGCTTGTTTGACTTCCATATTGCCATGTACAATTGCATAAACTGAGAACAATTTGCCCTGGATTCTCCAGCACACTGGCATTTTTCTACAGAGCTGCTGGACAATGAGCAGAATATTCTGGTGTAATGAAAGCACTAATTTTGTAATAACTAATAATTTAATTTTATATCTTTGTAGGTGATGAAGCAGAAGGCAATTCAAAAAATGTCACCCGGTGTGCCAGTGATGACTATGATGATGATCCTGAGAATAGGTAATGATTTGTAATTTGTAGTTTGGTTTGGTTGGATCAAGTTTGAAAAAATGTTTCCCATTTGGCAGGGTTAAGTCTGTTTTTTTCCCTTCAAATTTTGTAAGATCATAAGTGATAGGAGCAGAATTAGGCCATTTGGCCCATCAAGTCTACTCCGTCATTCATGGCTGATCTATCGCTCCTTCCTACCCGCCTTCTCCCCATAACTTCTGACACCCATACTAATCCAGAATCGATCTATCTCTGCCTTAAATATATTCACTGACTTGGCCTTGACAGCCTTCTGCAGCAAATAATTCCACAGATTCACCACCCTCTGACTAAAGAAATTCCTCTTCATCTCCTTCCTAAAAGAGTCCTTTAATTCTGAGGCTATGAACTCTAGTCCTAGACTCTTCCACTAGTGGAAACATCCTTTCCACATCCACTATATCCAAGCTTTTCGCTATTCTGTATGTTTCAATGAGGTCCCCCCTCATGTTCTGTTCATGCAGAATTAATGTTTCTAATGTGAAACATTAGAAATGTTAATCCGGTTTATCCAGTCACTAATTTAAATTTGTGAACAAAAGTGGACTTTAAATTCTTTAAATGTGTGATAGCTTTTGATGCAGCTGTTTGCAGTAAAATAGTTTTTATGAATAATTATGGTGTCCCCCTGGTGGGAAATGAGACTTGACTTTGAATGCATCATGATCCCAAATATGATTTTTTGACAGCCATGACTTGGTGTTCTATTCTTACATTCGATGGTTTGGAATATATTGGATATAATTGTCTAAAATATAACTTTGCAATCTTTAAAACGTAATTTTGAAATCCTTATACAGGTTTAAATCTAGTCATCAGTGTTTTATGGTTTGCTGCCATGTACTTTGTAATGCATTAAACATTTTGTGTTACAAATCCAAGTAATAAATATTCTGTATTGCAAGTCAAAGTGGGGGGCACTCAATTAAAATTGGTCTTACGGTGAATATGTGCAAACTCGGACTATTTTCAGGGAGAGGGACGAGATTGGCCAGATTTGAAGCACCCAGAAGGCATTCATGGAAACATTTTGTAGAGCTGTGAGATAACCACATGAAGAGTGGTATACCAATGGGACAGACCAACTTCCATAAACTAAAACAAAAACTAACTGAAAACTGTTAATTACTAAGCCATAATAGTTGTGCCAAATAGTAAACTTGACAGAATAGATCAGTTTTTAAGGTTTTGTGACTTTACCACAGCCGGTTGATTTTTTTTTCTTCACTTGGAGCTACTTCATTAGATGCTAACATTTGCTACATCAATGTAAGATGTTTGTAAAATGTTATTTTGTTATATTAGCTATGTATTTCTGGACATTTTGGTGTCTTGAATTTTTCAAAATTGTGCACAAAACATTTCCATTGGAAAATGTAGAAATGGCTGTTATTAAAACGGCAGCTTTGTTTTATTGCCCGGACTGCAGATCCTAGGATGGCGATTATTTATGTTTCATTTAGGGTGCAAAATTGCTGCTGTGAGTTTTGTTTCCTTGTTTATAGAAGGAAATATTCGAGACTTAACCACTGCTATCAGTTACATTAGCTGCTGCATTAGTGAAATCAGTTTACATTTAAGATTTTTAAGCAGAGATTTTGTAGTATCTAGCTGTATCTTGCATGTAAACATAAGTATTACATTTTAAATTAATTCATCATTCTACTGCACATCTAATGGACAAAGATCTAACACAGCATAAACAGTATTAATGTCGTATTGTATACATTGTTTCGACATAAAGTAAGAAATTTAGATTTAAATAATTTCTTTGCAGTAATTCCTTTATTTTCCTTACGATATTGTCAAGATCAAAAGTGACATGTGTTCCATATTTTGTGTTGACGTAAAAGTATGTTTTTAAACAAGAGATTCATTGAACTTTTGAAGCAACTTTCAAAACATTGCCGCAGTGCAAAATTTGGAAATTTAACAAGCTCGTACTATTTTTTTCTCTGATAAACTAGAGTTTAAAGTTTCTCTTAATCGCAGTGTTACAGTACCCTACATTTTCAGATTTCTGGAACGGCACAAATATGAGAGAATTACTTTATTGTAGCTTGTAATAAAGCAAGCAACCTTTTTGCTTTTAATAGTGTGTAATTAATGAGTTAATTCATGAGTGTGGGATACAGGTTCAAGTTTGTTATTCAGAAATTGGTAAATACTTGTTTTACTGCATAGGCTGTGAATGTTTCCAAATTATATATAAAACTTCCATGAGTGCTGAGTTAGAATTGGGCCAAAGTGGCTGTCTCCATTTGTTGCTGCCTTTAGACTAGCAAAGAAAATGCAACAGTGCATTCAGATATAGCCTTAATAGAGATTTTTGTTGCCCTTTCTATTAAATGTTTTTTGGGCTCCTAGAGTTAAATCTTTTCTACAACGCTGTAAGGCTTTTGGCATTTCTGATGGTTTAAAACCATACTTTGACAAAAATGTCGGCTTACTGTAGGAGAATGTTATTTCCCTTTAGGATTGGAAACATATACATGAACCTGAAATTTAAGCAAGCTAGAATAACAAATTGCGCCATTGAATTTAACCTGATCGAGCTCAAAACAAGCTATGACCACCTCCTTTTTCTTGTATTCCTTTGCTTCTGTTTGTTATGTTCTTGTCAGAAGATGTGAATATTGGGACGCAAGCGGAATTGAAATAGGATCATCAGTGATCTTATTGAATAGTGGAGCAAGCTAAAGGGTCAAGCGGCCCACTCTTTTGTACTTGCGCTGCTGATGTCCAACGGCATGATATTTGGTATAAGAAGATAACTGCAGATGCTGGTACAAATCGAAGGTATTTATTCACAAAATGCTGGAGTAACTCAGCAGGTCAGGCAGCAGGAGAAGGAATGGGTGACGTTTCGGGTTGAGACCCTTCAGTTTGCTATCGCAGCTGGGAGGGCACCTTTCTTGTATTTTGTCATGAGAATGGCTAGTGGCAAAGGCAAAATATTACAATCTTAAAACTGACCCCAATGAACAGTGGAAGTAATGCATTCGCAATGTCCTTCCACATGAATTTATGCAGATGTTTACAATTGACCATTGAAATCACTAAACAGGACCTTAAATGACGTTCCCATTTTCATCAGTTTTATTCGGAGTCATGGATTACAACACAGAACAGGTCCTTCGACTCGGCTTCTTCATGCCGACCAAGATGTCCAGCTAAGCTAGTCCCATTTTTCTACACGTGGCCCATATCCCTCTAAATCTTTCCTTTCTATGCATCTATCCAATGTTTTTTAAAAATGTTGTTAATGTACCTTCCTCAATTACTTTCCCTGGCTGCTCGTTCCATATACCCATCATGCTCTCTCTGAAAAAGTTGCTCCTCAGGTTCCAACCTGAAACGCTGTCTATACATTCCCACCACAGATGCTGCCTGACCTGCTATGTTACTCCAGCACTTTGTGTTTAGCTTAAGATTCCAGTATCTTCAGTTCCTTGTGTCTCTTATTAAATCTTTCCCCTCTCACTGTAAACATTTATTTTCTCATTCTTGAATTAATATTAATCTCAAATATCCCTTAGCCTGGAAAGATTATTATTATACACATCTATAAGATCATCCCTCAGCCTCCTGTGTTGCAAGAAATAGTCTTAGGCTTCGCAGTCTCCCAGTTCATGCCCTCAAGTGCTGGCAACATCCACAAATTTTCTCCGCCATTCCAGTTTAATGGCATTTTCCTCTAGTAGGGTGACCAAAATTGAACAAGATACTCCCAAGTGCAGCCGACAAATGTCTTGCATAACTGTTGACATATTGTCTCAACATCTATACTCCATTCCCTGACTGATGAAGATCAGCTTGCCACAAATACCTTCTATACAGCCCCATTTACCCGAAACACCACTTTCAGGTAACTATGTATCATATCATATATATACAGCCGGAAACAGGCCTTTTTTTCGGCCCTCCAAGTCCGTGCCGCCCAGTGATCCCCGTACATTAACACTATCCTACACCCACTAGGGACAATTTTTTACATCTACCCAGCCAATTAACCTACATACCTGTACGTCTTTGGAGTGTGGGAGGAAACCGAAGATCTCGGAGAAAACCCACGCAGGTCACGGGGAGAACGTACAAACTCCTTACAGTGCAGCACCCGTAGTCAGGATCGAACCTGAGTCTCCGGCGCTGCATTCGCTTTAAAGCAGCAACTCTACCGCTGCGCTACCGTACCGTACTTGCACTCCAAGATCCCTCTGCTTCTCAACATGCCTCTGGGCCCTTTAGTTTATCGTGAGGGTCCTGCCCTGGTTTGACTTCCCAATATACAATATCTCACACTTATCTGAATTAAACTCCATTTGCCATTCCTCGGCCGACTTGCCCTGTTGGTAACGATTCCACCGTGATTCTTGATAATCATCTTTACTGTCTATGATACTACCTATTTTAGTCTCGTCTGCAAACCTATTATTCATGCTGTACACATTCTCATCCAAATCATTGATACAAATGACAAACAGCAAAAATTCAGGGGTGTGTTTCCACACAGAGTATCTAGTTCATGTAAATGGAAGTTTCTCAACACTTACCACTTCCCTTTATACAATTCAATAGGGTCTAATGGATCTCAGTTGTCAATAAGGAATGTAAGCAAGCAATCTTGGACATTACCATCAAGAAATATTCTATTTTTAAATGTTGGCATAGTTTTCAGCAATATTCATTGATTACAAAATTTTATCAAAATTCTAGTTGAGCTTTGGCATTTTAAATTTTCCCCCCAAATCCCCAAATTTACTGAGATCTTGTATCCTTCCTGTAGGAAAGTAATTGTGACAAGTAAAGCTGTGGCACTAAGACATGGAAATATATGCAGTAGTAGGAAGGGAAAGAATAGTGGAGAAACAAAGAATTGTAGGCGCTGGTTAACACAAAAAAGGACACAATGTGCTGGAGTAACTCGGGTCAGGCTGCATCTCTGGCGAACATGAATAGGTGATGTTTTGGGTTATGTTGAGACCTCAGACTTTGGCATAGTGAAACTAGCTTTGCCTTCATTCAGAGGAGAAGTTGAGTATTTGAATTGCTAGAAGCATTCAAAGGTTAGTCAATGTTGATATTCTTTTGATAATGCTCATGCGAAACATTTTGACATATTGAAAGTGTAATAACAAAAATAGACTGCTGTTAAAATGCTCCAAAATTGAATTTAACCATTCAATCATTGGATTTGGAGATAGCAAGGAAGTAGGTTTTGATAAATTAGCATGCTCTGTGAAATTTTGCCACTGGACTGCTGCATGAAGAACAAACCTTTTTTTTAAATATGGCGCTCAATTGTAAGGCAGAGACTTGCTGATATTTCTGCTGAGAAATGAGTGAAGACTTTACTTTAGGATGAGATCAATAGACACGTGGAGAAAAATGACCTAATTGGGACAACTCAAAATATATTTTAAATGTTAGTTGTGTCCTGGATGAGAGATTCTGATTATAAAAGACAAAATTGAAGCTTTTGTTTGCTGAAGAGTTGAGGCATTTGAGGGTTTACTGTGAAATTGGGTTTCAAGATTATGGAGGCAAGCAAGGATAAAGTGGATTCTTTACAATATTATTGATGATATCACATAATTTCAAGATGATCATACAAGCGTCTAAAAAGGAATTATTGCAGATTTTTCAAGTGGTTGGAATATAAAATTCAGATTTTTGGTGAAATCCTTCAATTAAAATTTAATTATTTGCTGAAAAATTGTAAATTTATAAATGGAGAGGAGGTTAGTCTTAAATTTGAGGTAAATTATTGTTTTCTCCTCTAACATTTAGTGCTTCATTATCTACACAGTCGATATCCAAAGGCTGGAGACGCGTTAATATATCCCATTTTCTATGGTTCAGCATGATGCATTTACTAAATTATTATGAGATCCTAGGGGCCCTAAACTATTTCCAAGTGATTTTCATTGTGATAGATCCAAGTATTTAAAATGGAAAATACTGGCAAAACATGCAATTCAGAGTTAAAAGATATTTGGCCAATGTCTTCAGAACAAAATCACTAATCCTTGGGTGAGCACCTTTCCTCATGTAGAAAATGATAGAATATGGTTTGGTTTTAGCCCTTTCAGTGCCAAATATATGTATTTTCGTTATTTCAAAGGTTTTGGATATGCATAAAACTTCAACTGTGTTTTTTCTACAATTAAAGTTTCTGTATGAAGCTGTAGTGTTCAAAAGGTTAATTGGAACATTACATGCTTGAAATTACAAAAATTACAGTACCAAAGTTACTAATAATACAAGTTTGAATTATTTTTACTATAAATGAACTGCCTACACGATATTCATATCCAGATTATCACAAAGTGATGATAAACTCTTTTAAAAGTCAAAAAATCAATTAGAAGGTCAAATTTGAAATCAAACTTGAACTGAATTAGATGAATATCATTTGATTTGCAATTTGAAACAGACAGTTGTAAAAATGCAAGTAACTTAATGGTAATCATAATCCAATTTAGTGTTGAGTCCTGAAAACCTTTTATGCTCTCGTCAAGAATGCAATCGTAGAATTATTTTCATAACGGTCACCTGAGGCGGTTGTGCTCACTTGATTCAGTTCCCCATTCTGGGGAAATACTGCTTTATTCATAATCTATTGCCTGGCCTTGTGCTACTGTGTACTATGCCACCTGACTTGTGATGTTTGATGAAACCTGATTAGAATAATTAATTTGGAAATTGAATTTGTATTTGATTCAATTATATAAAATCTTTTGTACATTTATATATTCCAAGATGAAACGACAATTCCATGGTGTAATGCAGTAAAGAGGCTTAAGTACTTTGAAGTTCTTAATTTCTCACCATTTCTGCATATAATTAAACCTTAACACATATTTTCACATTTTACACAAGCAATTGAAAATATGAATTGTGCATATTGAATTATTGTCAAGTAATTCCTGAGAATTCCTTTGATACTTCAATATTTGTATGTTGTGCTGTGTGTCTATTGGTTAATTTGCATCCATTTTTTGTCTGCAAATTTGAGTTGTAAAATTTGATGGACGAAGTAATTTCTTCTATGATCGGAATTTGTATCTACAAAAAAAAGTTGCTTTGTTCAGCCTGTGTTGAAGATGCAAATGCAGGATACAAATGCTGGGTTTTGGCACTAAACTCACCTGCTGCATTGTTCCCTGAGAATTTGTAGAAATAAATATTCTCTTTCTTGTGTGGGTTATATTCCTGAAGTAATATAGTTGAAAGGGCAGGGAGCATTATTTTGCACGTTTAGCCTTTGTATGACGGATTTACAAATAGAAACTTGCAGAGAATCATTGTTTGAAATGCACAGTATGCTATCCGAAGTGCTTAAATGAACAGTAAACCAATGGATAATGATCGGGGCAATTGACTGAAGAATGACAGCAGACGTTTGTTGCCCAGTGTGTGCCATGGATTGGGTTCTGAGCAGCTGATTAGTTGACTGGATGTGAAAGTGCCGGCTTCAGTCTGGTGGCCAGCTCAGGAGTTGGAATACACAGAAGACCAGAAGATCCTGCACATCATCCCGTTTTAATACAGTGTAAGTAAAGAAAACATAAGATAAAGGAAACTCAGCTATTCTTTATCTCCAGCCATTAACTTAAATAATTGAACCCATCTCTTAATTTAAGATCCTGCATGCATTTGTATTTCTTGGCTAATCGCTGTTAATTCAGTGGTCATTCCTGTATTAGACAGCAACTCATCATCACACACTAAATGTTTAGAGTGAAATCTTTAATTTCACTATTATATAATGAATTGATCTGAAACATTTTTGTATTGTACTAAATCCACAATAGATAGCAGACTTCCTGTAGATGACAGAACACGGGATGCTTTTAAGGATCCCTTCTTTGCACTCAATGTCCGTCCCCCCAAGTAAATACACATATACCCTTGAATATTCTAAAAGTATTAAGATGCATTACTAAACATAAAAAATATTTAAGTAGGCTGCTTTCTATTCCACAAGCTGCTTTCCATTCTAACGGTGCATCTTGGTCATGTAATTTCGAAAATGATCATAGTATTTATACAAATAATGCTTGGTTCCTCCATGTACATAGTTTTTGGAAAAAAGTTGAGAAAGGGCTTGGGGCTGACCATTCATGTTTTGGTAATAACTTTTTTTTAAAAAGCTAAGATTTCTCAGCGGATCACTGGAGGCTGATACTTTATCGTTCAAGTGTCAATCATTGGTTTAAAAATTCTTCTGGGATGTTAACTGTCTATTTTCTCTGAAGGAACTGGTTGGGTATTTTAACCAGTTTTTGGTGTTGCAATCCAACTTTTGTGTTGCTGGAATTGTTCGTTCATGTTAAAAATATCTGTATGGCATTCAGATTTTTCATTGTAATTTATTAATGGTAAATGGCACAAAAGTGACTTTAATTGTTACAGAGCTAAAAATTGAATTCATTATGCATAATTGGTATTACTGCTCTTGTCAGCAGAAGAAAATGGTAATCATGTGATCTTAGAAACAGGGAACTGCAGGGGCTGGTTTACAAAAAAGACCAAGTGCTGGAGTAACTCCATGGGTCAGGCAGCATCTGGCAAATGTAGAGAGGTGATGTTTTGGGTCGGGACTCTTCTGACTGACTCGTCATGTGATTTTCTTTGTCCACTGTTTTCAGAACTAGTGTCTGCAGAAAAAAATTGATTGCTGTCCTGCCCCTAATAGTGAAAAGAACATTTTGATGGACTAACTCAATTATGTGGATAATGTACTGGATTAGACAATCGCTCAATACGCACTTTTATATAAATGCTTTGGTGTAGATATTTGTGTGTGTGTTAATTTTTAATTTAGTTATCGTGATATATTGGCTGTACAGTGATGATTGTCAGCATTGAAATATGCAATGATGTATCAATTTAATGCAGAAGTAGTAAGATTTTGTGAAGAAATAACATCACGTTGAACTAGGAATTCACCATTAGCAATGGATTGTGTAGAATGTTCAGCTTGCAGTGGAAAGGGACAATATCCTCAAGGGGCTTAAGGAAGTTGAGGAATAATTGAAATCGGGTATGGGGGAAAAGAACTGCAGACAATTTAGAACTGAGAAGGAAAGTTCCTTGATTTCTGGGGCCAGTAAGCAACTACTCAATTGGAATTTTCTTTGATTGGGGAAAGTAGAACACGAAGCACCTATTTATTAGATTGTGATTGAGTATCAATTAAGTTGATTTGAATGTGAGCCATGTGAGTCTTCGTAGCTTCACTAAATATCATGGAAAAAATGAACAGAAAGATGCCAGCTTTGTGGTTACACGTGTAAACTGGCATTTTATAATCGTCTCCCTTGACATAATCAAAAAAAGAAAATAATTATGTGTAGGTTTGGTGTAAATGATTGCTTGATGGTTGCTGTAGATATGGTGATTGCAACAGTATCCGTTGGGTTTGATATACAACTAATAATGCCAGCGATAGAATTGTGGTCGGAAATAGAAACATAGAAAATAGGTGCAGGAGGAGGCCATTTGGCCCTTCGAGTCAGCGCTGCCATTCATTGTGATCATGGCTGATCATCTACAATCAGTAACCTGTGCCTGCCTTCTCCCCATATCCCTGTATTCCGCTAGCCCCCAGAGATCTATCTAACTCTCTTTTGAATTCATCCAGTGAATTGGCCTCCACTACCCCCCGCGGCAGAGAATTCCACAAATTCACAACTCTCTGGGTGAAAACATTTTTTCTCACCTCGGTTTTAAATGGCGTCCCCTTTATTCTTAGACTGTGTCCCCGGTTCTGGACTCCCCCAACATTGGGAACATTTTTCCTGCATCTAGCTTATCTAGTCCTTTTATAATTTTATACGTCTCTATAAGATCCCCTCTCATCCTTCTAAACTCTAGCGAGTACAAGCTCAGTCTTTCCAATCTTTCTTCATATGACAGTCCCTCCAACGCAGGGATTAACCTCGTGAACCTAAACTGCACTGCCTCAATAGCAAGGAAGTTCTTCCTCAAATTAGGAGACCAAAACTGTACACAATACTCCAGATGTGGTCTCACCAGGGCCCTATACAACTGCAGAAGGACTTCTTTGCTCCTGTACTCAAATCCTCTCGTTATGAAGGCCAACATGCCATTCGCTTTCTTCACTGCCTGCTGTACCTACATGCTTACTTTCAGTGACTGGTGTACAAGGACACCAAGGTCTCGTTGCACTTCCCCTTTACCTAATTTGACACCATTGAGATAATAATGTGCCTCCTTATTTTGGCCACCAAAGTGGATAACCTCACATTTATCTACATTATACTGCATCTGCCCACTCACTCAACCTGTCCAAGTCACCCTGCAACCTCCTAACACCCTCTTCGCAGTTCAGACTGCCACGCAGCTTTGTGTCATCTGCAAACTTGCTAGTGTTACTTCTAATTCCATCATCCAAATCATTAATATATATTGTAAATAGATGCGGCCCCAACACCGAGCCTTGCGGCACTCCACTCGCCACTGCCTGCCATTCTGAAAAGGACCCGTTTATTCCTCCTCTTTGCTTCCTGTCTGCCAACCAATTCTCTATCCATGTCAATACAAACTCCCAATTGGCATTGTTACATGCCAATTTTAACTCCTGCTGCAACTTACACCCTATATCCAGGCTACTGTTTGGGGTCTGTAGGTAACTCCCATGAGTGTCTTCTTACCGTTACAATTCCTCAACTCTATCCACAGTGACTACTTCATCAGTCCTAATGTCACTCTTCACAAGGAACTGACTTCCATCCCTCACCAACCGAGCTACCCCACCTCCTCTGCCCACCTGCCTGTCCTTTCTCTCGGACGTATAACCCTGAATATTCAGTTCCCAGTCCTGATCCTTCTGCAGCCACGTCCTCTAATCCCCACAATGTCAAATGCAACATTTATCGCCATACACAAGTCTTTGGTTAACAAATTCAAACAGAAGCATGACTGAACAGAGATTTGATGGGATGGTTTAATAAAACACACATTAAAGAGCATGTTAGTGCATCATTGCTTGAGGTTTGACTCCCTCTAGAGGCTATTTAAAGATACTGCACAAGGAATTTCATGTACTATTTTCTTACATCAATTTTAATTTGTATATTTGTGACAAAGCCAGTTTATTTTTAGGTTTAAACAATTATTTGCAAAATAATATTCATTGGCTGCAATGTGACAGGGAGAAGCCAAAATCAGATGTATCAGTATAACTGTTAAGTAAAGCTAACTATAGAGCCATAAAGGAGGAACTGGCTGAAGTTAATTGGAAGGGGACCCTAGCAGAATGATGGTGGAGTCGTAATGGCAGGAGTTTCTGCAAACAATTCAGCAGCCGGATCTTTTCATCCCAAAGAGAAAGAAACGTACTGAAGGAAGGGAAATGAGGTAACCATTGTGGGAAGTCAAAAGACGGCCCAAAAGTAAAAGAAAAGGCATATAATATAGCAAAAATTAGCTGAAAGCTCGAAGATTGGGAAGCTAATTTTTAAGAAACAACAGAAGGCAATTAAAAGCAATAAGGAGAGAAAAGATAAAAAATATGTAGGTAAGCTAGCTGTTAATATAAAAGAGGATACTCAATGGTTTTTTCAATATATAAAGAGTAAAAAAGAGGCAAGAGTGGACGTTGGACTGCTGGAAAATGACGCCGGAGAAATAGTAATGGGGAACCAAGAAATGGGAGACAAATTGTAAGTCTTGTGTCAGTCTTCACAGTGGAAGACACTAGCAACATGCCAGCAATTCAGGAGATTCAAGGGCTTTTACTAAGGAGAAGGTGCTTGGGAAGTAGGAAGGTCTGAAGGTGGATAAGTCACCTAGACCAGATGGACTACACCATTGTGGAATGCTGGAAGCACTGGAGATTGTGGAAGCATTAGTAATGATCTTTAATGAATAGAGTGATGGATAGTTCCAAAGGACTTGAAAATCACGAATGTAACTGCTGTTTTAAAAAGGCAGCAAGGCAAAATAAATGAAATTATTCGGCTGGTTAGTCTGACATTAGTGGTTGGTAAGATTTTAGAGTCTATTATTAACTTCCATTACTTGGAAGCACAGGATGAAATGGGCCAAATTTGCAGATGATACAAAGATAGGTAGAGGGGCAGGTAGTGTTGAGGAAGCAGGGCATTGAGGACGAAGGGCTTGGACAGGTTGGGAGAGTGGGCAACAGTGCAGCAAATTGTACAGTTATGCACTTTGGTAGAAAGAATAAAGGTGTAGACTATTTTCTAAATGGGGAGAGGATTCAGAAATCAGCAGTGCAAATGGACTTGAGAGTGCTGGTAGTAAGTAATGTATTCATTTTAAGACTAGAATTTAGAAGCAAGGGTGTAAGCTGAAGCATTAAGGCACTGATCAGGCTACATTTGAAATATTGGAAACAGTTTTCGGCTCCATATCAGAGGATGTATTGCCTTTGGAGAGTGTCCAGATGAGGTTTACAACAATGATCTGGGCCTGGGATGAGTAGGTTGACGTTTGAGGAGCATTTGAAGGCTCTGGGCCTGTACTTACTGGAGTTTAGAGAGAGGGGATCTTGTTGAAACCTACCGAATATACCGAAAGGCCTAGATGGACTGCATGTGGAGATAGGATCATTCCTGCCATTACTACTGGCAGGAATTAATTGCCGCAGATGGCTGTGGAAGCCAAGTCGTGAGGTATTTTTTAAGTGAGATTGATAGCTTTTTGTGTAGGAAGGAACTGGATATGGTGGTTTATACCGAAGACAAGCACAAAATGCTGGACTAACTCAGCGGGTCAGGCGGCATCTCTAGAGAAAAGAAATAGGTGACTTCGAGTCGAGACCCTCCTTCAGACTGGGAATCAGGGGAGAGGGAAACTAAAGGTATGAAAAGATTCAGAACAAATTGGAGCCGGTACCGATGACAGCAAAAGATGGAGCCCGCTATGGTCCATTGTTGGCTGTGGAAGAGGTGATAATGAAGGGATAAATGGATGCAAACAGTGGAACTAGCAGAACGATTAGGGTGGAGTAGGGGCGGAGAGAGTGGGAATGCAAGGGTTACTTGAAAATAGATAAATCAATTTTCATACCGTTGTGTTGTAAGATGAGTTGCCCAAGCAAAATATGAAGTGCTATTTCTCCAATTTGCCTGTGGCCTCACTCTGACAATGGAGGAGGCCCAGGACAGGAAGGTCAATATGGGAAATATTAAAATGTTTGGCAACTGGGAGATCGGCTGGGCCAAGGCCCACTGAGTAGGTGTTCAGCGAAACGATTGCCCAGTCTGTGCTTGGTCTCGCTGATTTATTGGAGGCCACACCGAGAGCAAAGGATACAGTAGATGAGGTAGAAGGAGGTGCAGCGTCTCTCTCACTTGAAAGGACTTGGGGTCCCTGGATGGAGTCGAAAGAGGTATCGGGACAGGTGTTGCATCTCCTGCGGTTACAGGAGAAAGTACCCGGGGAGGGGTGGGAAGGGATGAGTGAACCAGAGATTTGCGGAGGGATCAGTATCAGCGGAAAGTAGAAATGGGGTGGAGATGGGAAGCTGGCGAAAATGTCGGAGGATTATGTGCTGTATGCGACGGCTGATTGGGTGAAAGATGAGGACTAGAGGTCTCTGTCCCTGTTGCGACTGGGGGTAGGGGAGGAAGAGTGAAGCTATGGGCTACTTGTGACTGGGGGGGAGGGGGAGCTTAATAGGTTCTTGTTTAAGAAGAGCATCAAAAGTTACGAGAAGGTAGGAGAATGAGGTTGACAGGGAAAAATAGATAGGCCAGGATCGAATGGGCTGAATGGTAAAATTCTGCTCCTATGTCTTATGGTTTATATGTTCTAATTTAAGAACAAAAATAGGCCACTTTGTCTTTTGAGCCTATTCTACTATTTAATAAAATAGTGGTAAATTAGATTAATCTCTACATTACCCTGATGGTCTCACTCTATTTGCTTGTCAAATATCTGCTCAAAAAGAATTAAGACTCTTCATCCACCACACTTTCAAGTATTGTCTCATCGGTGTTCAGTTCAACGATTTCTTATAATTCACATAAATTGGGTATCTTTAAAGTTGGTATTATTTACAATTTCCTTTGCAATATTTAGTGAAAGGTTCAGTTGAGACTGCTGTGCTTTAAGTTGATGTTAAACTATTAAGCTGTCCAGATTTAAGTGCATAACTATTGCTGATGCGTTTGTGCGATCCTGGGGAACTGCATTGTTTTTGGATGACCAGTTCTATTGCTATTAGTTGGGTATTTGTTAAGCTCCCTATAACACTAGGTAGTGTAGTGTTTTCTTGACTTTTTTTTGTCACTGACCCCTCAAAATATAAACTGGCCAGTGATCTGATTAACTTGAGATTAACTATTCATAGATAAATTACTGTTTACTGCAAATGAATACATGTAAATCATTAGTAGTGTAGTTTTACAGAATATCCTGAGGATCTAACAAATTTCTAGACCAGTTTATTTATACTCTTTCTTTGCCTTCCCTTTTCCTGCTCTGGCATTGTCTTCCATTTGTCATCCATCTTTTTCGTGATTGGTGTCGAGATTTTTGTTTTGAAATTTATGAATTCAATTAAGCGGCTTATTGAATAGGAATATCTGTAGCCGTTGGTAAAATATAATTAGTCAAATACTCCTTGAATGGAAAAGGCCAAGAACAGGTATCAGAGTGGTATTGAAACAAGGAATTGCAGATGGTTGTTTTACAAAGGATTCAAAGTGCTGAAGTAAATCAGCAGGAGCATGGATAGGTGATTTTTTGTGCAGGGGGCTTTTTTTATACTGATTATGATGGGGGGAAAGGAGGTGAGAAAGCTGCGGAGAGGAGAGACTGGACCAAGCTTACAACCAAACGGTATGAACATTGAATTCTCCAATTTTAGGTAACCACTACAACCCCCTGCCTCACCTGTGCCACACCTGGGTTTGCACCTTTTCCTCCCCTCCCCCTCCACGTACATTCCTTCCTCTGGGCTCACAATTCGCGACTCTTCGATCCTTTGTCTCACAGCTTCTGTTTTAATATCTGGCCTTTGTTCCAACCATCTGACTATCAAATCCCCTTCTCACCTGTTACCTGCCAGACTTGGAACTGCCTCTCCTGTCTCTTGGCTTTCTTTTGCCATCTCCACCCTTTTCAATCAGTCTGAACAAGAGTCCTGACTGAAAGCGTCACCTATCCTGCATCTATAGTGCTGAAATAGAGATGATCATGATTTTATACACCTTTAAAATATCACCCCTCAGCCTCCTATACTCCAAGGAATAGTTCCAGCTTGCCCAACCTCTCCTTGGAGTTCTGGCAGCATCTTCGTATATCCTTCCTGCTCTCTTTTCAGCTTCTTATAGCAGGGTGACCAAATCTGAATACTCCCAAGAACGACCTCACCAATGTATCAACTGCAACATAACATCCTGACTTTTGTACTCAATACCTTGACTGATGAAGGCTAGCATGTCTATTTTTTTTCCACCATTTTCAGGAAACAATGTCGTTGTTTGTAGTCCCTCTACAACACAGATCAGTGTCCTGCCATTCACTATTATTTCTCCTGTTCTCCAGAGATGCTGCCTGACCTGCTGCGTTACTCCAGCACTTTGAGTCCAGAGTGGTGTTGATCTTTTTGGAACAAAGTTCATTTTTCTTAAGTTAACTTATTTTGAATAGATGTCTAATGTAATCATTTGATTTTGAGTTTAGTTTAGTTTATTGTCACGTGTGCCGAGGTACAGTGAAAAGCTTTTGTTGCGTGCTAACAAGTCAGCGGAAAGCCCATACATGATTACAATCGAGCCATTTACAGTGTACAGATACAGATTTTATCTGCTTACTTCACAAACTCCAAGATGTATACAGGAAGTGGGTAAAAGTGGTGAAATTTTGGTGACTGAATAATCTTCCTGCTTATTAGTGTTTATGTAAAACTCTAAATTTATGAAAATTAACAGTAAGTGCTTGTAATAATTAGCAAAAAAATACCTGGTTATATTGAACTACTTGAATGATACTGTTCACTTAAATTTCAATTTGAAATCTTCAACTTTTCTCTCCTTTGGTAGAATTGCCAAGAAAATGCTGTTAGCGGAAATAAATGCAAATTTATCATCCAACAATGATAAATCTTCAGACGAGGAATCCGAAGATGAAAAGAAGAAATCTGACCAGAGAAATGACCAAGATGAAGAAGAAAATGGTGAGGAAGTTATCTAAGAGTGATAAGTATTTACTCAATCCTACATGTAATATAGATATGCAATTATACAGCATGGACACAGTCCTTTGGCCCAACATGTCCCTGCAGACCAAGATGTCCATCCAAGTTAGTCCTATTTGCCTGTATATTACTTGTATCACTCTAAATCTTTCCTGTCCATTTACCCTTCCCAATGACTTCTAAATGTTGTTATTTACCCACCTCCACCATTTCCTCTGGTAGCTCATTCCATATATGTACCATCCTCTGGGTAGAATAATCGTTCCTTTCTCATCTTAAACCTATGCCCTCTGATTCTTGGAATTTAGGAAATGGGTGGAGAACACACCAGTCTGCATCAATAGTAGTGAAATAGAGATGATCATGATTTTATACACAAAATGCTGGAGTAACTCAGCAGGTCAGGCAGCATCTCAGGAAAGAAGGAATGGGTGACGTTTCGGGTCGAGACCCTTCAGTCTGAAGAAGGGTCTCGACCTGAAACGTCACCCATTCCTTCTCTCCTGAGATGCTTCCTGACCTGCTGAGTTACCCCAGCATTTTGTGAATAAATACGTTTGATTTGTACCAGCATCTGCAGTTATTTTCCTACACATGATTTTATACACCTTTAGAATATCACCCCCTCAGCCTCCTTTACTCCAAGGAATAAAATTCCTCCTTGGAGTTCTGGTAGCATCTTTGTATATCTTTCCTGCTCTCTTTTCAGCTTCTCCCTTATAGTAGGGTGACCAAATTTGACTACTCCCAAGAACGACCTCACGAATGTAACAACTGCAATGTAACATGCTGACTTCTATACTCAATGCCTTGACTGATGAAGACTAGCACGTCTACTTTTTCTACCACTTTCAGGAAACAATGTAGTTGTTTGTAGTCGCTTTAAAACACTGATTAGTGTCCCACCGTTCACTATTATTTCTCCTGTTTTCTAGGACAAAGTTCTTGCTTTAATAATAATGTACTAAAATTCTGTAATTGTATGGATTTGCAGATCATAAATTTTACAATAATCTTGTATTCACTGGAGTTTAGAAGGATGAGAGGGGATCTTATAGACACGTTAAATTATAAAAGGACTGGACAAGCTAGATGCAGGAAAAATGTTCCCAATGTTGGGGAAGTCCAGAACCAGGGGTCACAGTCTTAGAATAAAGGGGAGGCCATTTAAAACTGAGGTGAGAAGGAACATTTTCACCCAGAGAGTTGTGAATTTGTGGAATTTTCTGCCATAGAGGGCAGTGGAGGCCAAATCACTGGATGAATTTAAGAGAGAGTTAGATAGAGCTCTGGGGCTAGTGGATTCAAGGGATATGGAGAGAAGTTGGGCACAGGTTACTGATTGTGGATGATCAGCCATGATCACAATGAATGGTAGGGCCGAATGGCCTCCTCCTGCACCTATTTTCTATGTTTCTAATAGTAATGATTTCTAATTTGTCTTTAGTGTAATGGGATTTTATATTTTTGATTTTGTATTTTCACTTTCCACCTGCCAGTTTATTTTAAACTTTGCATTTCTCCTTTTCTAGGATAGCTTTTTCAACACATTAAGAAAAATGATTTAATGTTTCATCTCTATCCTATTTATCTACTTTGCGCCATGAATTTTCATAAATATATATATGCATAGATAATCATGTGACCTTTCAGGCAAGATATAATTTATCAAGAGGAAAGCAAATAAGCAGGTTCTATTGGTTCACATTATTTCAACGGGATATATCTGAATTATATCTTGAGGTACATGTACTCCAGGAATGGGGGTTTTTAATGCTGTAATTATTTGGAGCCAACATTTGCAATATTTCGAAGTTATTGGCTGACATGTAACTTGGTAATCATTAAAGTTTGCATGGTTCATAAAATAAAAATATTAGGTGGCGATTTGAAGTAAAACATCAACATTATTCATACAGTGAATCCTAAAGGTAGCCGAAAGGCACGTTAGCAACACGAAAGTTAATAGTGGTACATAATAGAAGGATTTATAGAGTGCCTTTCAAGAATTCCAAAAATGCCTTGCAACTTTTCAATTGTAAAAATTGTTGGTTGACAAACCAGGGATCTAATTCTTTGCACAACAAGTTCCACAAAATGTATTGAGGTTAATGTCTTTGTGATTACTGAATAAAAGTTATTTTTGAACCATGTCAAATTCTCATTTGAACAGTTCTGTGAGACCATCTACAAATACTTGTGGATTGGTGGAACATTCACTTTGAGAGTTGAACAGTTCCTGAGCACTGCTTTGAAGCATCTGTCTAAATTAGATGCTACTGGAATGGCCTGTAGGCTTACAATTTGCTGAGTTAGAGGTTTTTAATGTGTTAAAAAATAGGATATTTTGACTGAAAAACATTGTTCACATTTCAATGGTATTTTTAATGCTCAAAAATGAAAATAAAAATGACATGTCTTAATCATTTGGGGAGGGGGGGGGGGGGGGGGGGGGGGAGAAGGGTAATTCAGTCTGAAGAAGGGTCTCGACCCGAAACGTCGCCCATTCCTTCTCTCCTGAGATGCTGCCTGACCTCAGCATTTTGGAAATAAATATCTTAATCATTTAATCTTTACAATTTTCAGGCTAAATTAACACCAAATTAAACTTTGAGCTTTCAAATTAAAATTTACTGTTGGCTTTTAGAAAGAACGTTAGAATTTGAAATGAATAAGCAACATTTTGTTGTCATGTAAAACAGACAGGTTAACCTACATGCAACATAAATAAGCCATTTGACCCAAGGAGGTGTTCATGTTCGACTCGCTCCCTTTAGAAGAGGAAACCATCAGTCTGAAGAAGGGTCTTGACCAGAAATGTTGGCTGTCTAATCCTCCTGAGTTCTTCCAGCACTTTGTATTTTGCTCTGGAATCCAGCCTATAATGGCAGTTTCTATACTTTCTCAAAGTCCAACTTCGATAGCCATTACTGCCCGGGGATGGAATGGAGGTATAGCTTACGCACACACCGCACTCTGAGATAACAAAAACGAATCTTCCAAACGCTGTTTCTTGATTAATTGGTCTTTATTAAAATAGCACAAATCAAAGAGTAATTCATAACTTTTTGTTCTTATCAACTGTTTCTTCTTCAAATACAGTAAAAATCGTGTAGTCGTTACCGTGTGGTCCTTGTGAGTATAGCTGGCGCGAGTGTGGCAGTCATGAGTGTGGTAAAAAACTATTCTCCATCCTCCAAGACTAAACTGACCCACAATCTCTGTTGCTACGCTAGCCTCCTCCAATGTAGACACTCGCCATTACGTATCAAATCACACCCACAAGCATGCAAAAAACTAGAAATATTAAACATAGCCATAATACAATGACAGTATTTATTCACAAAATGCTGGAGTAACTCAGCAGGTCAAGCAGCATCTCGGGAGAGAATGCCCATTCCTTCTCTCCCGAGATGCTGCCTGACCTGCTGAGTTACTCCAGCATTTTGTGAATAAATACCTTCGATTTGTACCAGCACCTGCAGTTATCTTCTTATACAATGACAGTAACTAAATTATGCATAAATGGCTCCTATACAGCCTCTGCGGATTATTGTGTTTCCAAACCAACATCCTTACACTACTGTACAATTCTGATTTCACAATAACTGCATTTTGTTGTCCTTTAAGTTAAATTTAATTTTCTTAGCATTTTCTTCAAAATGTTAGAGACATTGGCCAAACCTTAGGCTTACTAAAATCAACTATTTGGAACATCATTAAGAAGAAAGAGAGCACTTGTGAGCCTACTAATTGCAAAGGGACTGGCAGGCCAAGGAAGACCTCCACAGCTGATGACAGAAGAATTCTCTAGAATAAAGAAAAATCCCCAAACACCTGTCAGACAGATCAGAAACACACTTCAGGAGTCAGGTGTGAATTTGTCAATGACCACTGTCCGCAGAAGACTTCATGAACAGAAATACAGAGGCTACACTAAATGCAAACCACTGTTGGATGCAAAAATAGGATGGCCAGGTTACAGTTTGCCAAGAAAGTCTTAAAAGAGCAACCACAGTTCTGGAAAAAGGTATTGATGCAGATGAGATGAAGATTAACTTGTATCAGAGTGATGGCAAGATCAAAGTATGAAGGAGAGAAGGAACTGCCCAAGATCCAAAGCATACCACCTCATCTGTGAAACAAGGTGGTGGGGGTGTTATGGCCTGGGCATGTATGGCTGCTGAAGGTACTGGCTCACTTATCTTCAATGGTGATACAACTGCTAATGGTAGTAGCATAATGAATTCTGAAGTGTATAGACACATCCTATCTGCTCAAGTTCAAACAAATGCCTCAAAACTCATTGGTCGGTGGTTCTTTCTACAGCAAGACAATGAATGATCCCAAACATACTGCTAAAGCACAAAATTAGTTTTTCAAAGCTAAAAAATAGTCAATTCTTGAGTGGCTAAGTCAATCACCTGATCTGAACCCAATTGAGCATACCTTTTATATGCTGAAGAGAAAACAGAAGGGGACTAGCCCCCAAAACAAGCATGAGCTAAAGATGGCTGCAATAAAGGGCTGACAGAGCATCACCAGAGAAGACACCCAGTAACTGGTGATGTCCATGAATCGCAGACTTCAAGCAGTCATTGCATGCAAAGGATATGCAACAAAATACTAAACATGACTACTTTCATTTACATGACATTGTTGTGCCCCAAACATGACGGTGCCCTGAAATGGGGGACTATGTATAAACACTGCTGTAATTTCTACATGGTGAAACAAAAAAGTATAAAAATTGCCTTTAATAAAATCTGACAATGTGCACTTTAACCACGTGTGATTTTTTTTCTATTACAAATCTCTCATTGTGGAGTACAGAGACAAATAAATAAATGATGGGTCTTTGTCCCAAACATTATGGAGGGCACTGTAGACTTCTATTTAGTTTACTTCTAAATAAAATTACAACTTGGAGTACATGAGGCTAAAACTGAAATTAATAATGTTGACCAAAATTGTTGCTTTCTAGTAAAAGCTCTAATGTTCAGCTGGTCCTTTATTGAACTAGATGAAGAAGAGGAAGCTGAAGCCGACTCTGATTCAGACTCTGACTTTGAAATGACAAAGAAGCCACGTTACAGGCATCGACTTTTGAGGCATAAACTCACAATGAGCGATGGTGAATCTGGAAATGAAAAGAAAGGAGCTAAAATCAAAGATGGAGCAAAGGAAGGCACACGCAAGAGCAGAAGGAAAGGTATGTAGATGGCTTGCATTTTGTACAGTTCAAAAACAGAGCTTTATTTGTCATTCGGTACCAAGGTACCGAACGAAATTACATAGCAGTCATACACAAAAAAGAACACAAGACACATGACCCCAACACAAACATCCATCACAGTGACTCCAAACACCCCCTCACTGTAATGGAGGCAACAAAACTTCCACTCTCTTCCCCACGCCCACGGACAGACAGCTCTTCCCCGACCGACCCGCACAGTCCCCGCAAGGGGATGGAAGTTCCCGCGGCCGAGCCGCACCGAGCGCTGAAACATCCCGCGGCCGAGCCGGGCGATGGAAGGCCCCGCGGCCGAGCCGTGCGCAGCTAAGTCCCGCGGCCGAGCCGCGCCGTGCGATGCTAGGCCCCGCGGCCGAGCCGCACCGGGCACCGCTAAGTCCAGCGGCCGAGCCGCACCAGCGATGTTAGGCCCCGCGGCCAAGCCGCGCCGGGCGATGTTAAGTCCAGCGGCCGAGCCGCACCGGGCGATGGAAGGCCCCGCGGCCAAGCCGCACCGGGCGATGTTAAGTCCAGCGGCCGAGCCGCGCCAGCGATGAAAAGTCCAGCGGCCGAGCCGCGCCGGGCGATGTAAAGTCCCGCGGCCGAGCCGCACCGGGCACCGTTAAGTCCAGCGGCCGAGCCGCACCAGCGATGTTAGGCCCCGCGGCCAAGCCGCGCCGGGCGATGTTAAGTCCAGCGGCCGAGCCGCACCGGGCGATGTTGCGCCCCGCGGCCGAGCCGCACCGGGCACTGTTAAGTTCAGCGGCCGAGCCGTGCCGGGTGATGTTAAGTCCAGCGACCGAGCCGCACCAGGCGCCGTGAGGAAGAGACCTAAAAGAGAAAGGTTTCCCAACACCCCCCCACCCACACCACCACCCCCCACACATACACAACCAAAAACAAAAAAAAACCATCCCAACACCGACACACAACAAAAAAAAAAGGAAAAAAGACGAACAGACTGCTAGCGAGCCGCATCCGTTAGGCGCCGCCACTTCCGGACATTAGAAATATTGGTGGTCATTGTGTTGCTTTGGTAGGTGTCTTTGAAGGCATTATGCTATTGCATTCAAGTACTCCCTCTGATTTGATTTTGGAATTGCACACACCAGATTCTACTTGGGGATCTCCACATATTGTTGCTGGATGTAAATTTTACTATCATAATCAATTTTAATTTCAGTAAGCAGTAACGAAGATACTACCGGACAGGAGAGTGACTCTGACTTCTCTCAATCTCAATCTAGTGAAGAGGAAAGTGATTCTGATGATAAACGGAAACGTCCAAGGACAAGGTATATGCCATTTTAAAAATGAACCTATTTGCACAAGCAAAAAATAATATTTGTTGATACTTCAATAAATCGTACAGAAGCATCCTTTATTTTCTTTTGGGTAATTGCATTATAGTGTTTCAATGATCATACAAGTTATATAATCTTAAATTTGATTCTTATCTGTTTTTTACTTTAATCAAACTGTCAGTAAACTAAGGCTGTTCATCTGCTACTTGATGGAATGCAAACCATAATTTGAATCATTGGGTTCACCATTGAGCCCATCCAAATGCAGATGGAGTCCACAAGGTTGCTTTGACTCATCTTGCCAAGATATTGTACCTTTCTTCCATTAAACTTCCTACTGGCATGGTTAACTTGCAGGACCAGTTTAAAGCTATTCAACTAACACAATTTCCATTCCACAACTGCCTGTGTTCATCAAGGTGCAATATGCCTATATTACTTGTGCATGCTTATTTAGTTCCAAGTGATCAACAACTTGTCCCCTGAATCATCTGAAAGAATGGGTCTTATACCAACCATTGGGAAAATTAAGTTCCTCTGTCACCTTGCCCAGTTACAATGCACCCTCCCCTGACAAACAAAGTCCAAGACAAGATCTTGGAAAATGAAGACCACATTCTGTGCTTCAAGAGATGCATTTCAGCAAAGGCAGATATTATTGATGAAGATCGGCAAAATGTCCCTAGCTCTCTGAGGAAATGAATGCTTGATGATCAAGACCTCAAACCAGTACAAACTTCAGCATCTATCAGACAGTAATTATTTCACCCTCTATTACTTGCCACATTTCATAGACAGCTGACACCTTGAAGTATTGGAGAAGTAATGCCAAACCTGTCTCCACAAAAGTAATCAAATCAGTTGGGGATAGATTTTCCTGTCCCACACCGGCATACCCGAATTTCATCAAGCTGGCTCCAGTGGTGAGCCCTATCGTTGGTTTAATCACATTAGTATCCAAAGGCAAGTACTCTACTCAAACCTCCGTCACAGCGGGAGATTATCATAGGGAAACACTTGGAGGATGTTCTCACATGGTAATTGGGAAAAAATATATTAAATACTTAACCTGTAGGAAATTCTGGTCCATGACAGTTTAAAGGATGACATCGAGAACTTTGAGTTTTTTGAACCTGGCCTTTATGCATGCTAACTGAAGAAAAACTTGTGCATTGAAATGTTGTACCTTTTTGAGCCTTAAATTTCAGGTTGAATGTTTTACCTGTTTATCATCCTATTTTTAAGTTTCTTTACCTCCTGCAGAACTGCTGAATTCTTATTTAGGTTTGCCATGAGAAATATTCGGGGTTTTTGCTTGGGAAAAAAAAAGTACCACCAAGATTGTTAAAGCTGGAGCTTTGACCAAAGTTAAATGCATTATTCTGCATTCTTTTTCAGATCATCTAAAAAAGAGGCAGAGGAAAGCCATCGCAGCTATTTGCAGAAAAAGAAAAGAAGGCGAATTAAAGTTCAGGAAAACTCATCAAGTGAAAAGGTGATTTTATGGATGCTAATTGTGAATTTAAAAAAAACTGAGTTGTGCTGGGCTGGTTGTCAGTGTCACAGAATCATACAGCATGGAAACAGGCCTTGATCCAATTCATCCATGCTGACCAAGATGCCCCATCCAAGTTGGTCTGATATCGCATTTAAATTATCCATATAATGACTGACTGCCCAAACACTCATTCTTTCAGTACTCTACGGGAAGACCCAATTTTGTCAAAAATACCTATTACGTTTGCTATATTACAACCACTTCAATCCTGTCAGTATATTACTCCAATCCAATGTACTTTAATTGTGCACGCTACCTTTTTACATGGAATTTTATCAAAAAATCCAAATACATCACAAGCACTGATTTTCTCGACAGTTCTACTGGCTTCATCCTAGTTCATTAATCGGTTTCCCTTTCATACATTCACATTGTCTTTGCCAAATCCCGCTGATATGTTCGAACTCTCATGTTATCGACTCTATTTTACCTTTTATTGATATTTGACAAACTGATCCCTATTTTATCTATCCTTTTTTAATAATGGGTTTGTATTTGTCATCCTTGAATCTGCAGGAACTCATTGTGATACAGCGTGAATACTGGCCCTTCGGCCCAATTTGCCTACTAGACCCAACTGCCCACATCCCTCCAAACCTGTCCCATCCATGTACCTGTCTGTTTCTTAAATGTTGGGATAGTCCCTGCCTCAACTACCTCCTCTGGCAGCTTGTTCCATACATCAATCACCCTTTGTGTGAAAAAGTTACATCTCAGATTCCTATTAAATCTTTTCACCGTAAACCTATGTCCTCTGGTCCTCGAAGTCATAATCTATAATCTGCTCCATAATCTATAGAATTTTGGATGACTATAACTGCATTCACCATTTCTATGATTACATAATTTGTATTCTGTGATGCAGAATGGGGAATTCCATGGGAAATTCCCAGTTCTCTCTCAGATCAACTCCCAAATCAACTCCCAGTTCTATTAATCTCTCCAGTGCATCTTTTTATTTTAAAACTTGTGGATTTATTAGTTCCTTTTCTTTTAACTCTAGCGTCCAAATTTTTGGGATATTTGTATTCCTTTCCAAAACCTGAACCTTTGATGTTTAATTAACCTTTCCTTGTTCATCATTATAATTTTTTTAGTTTCTGACTATAATGGACTTGAATAATTTTTCTTTCTGCATTTTATTAGAGGCGTTTACAATCTGATTTCATGTACGTTGCTAGTTTACTGCTGTACTCCATTTTATGTTGTTTTCATCTCTTGGTCCTTTTCTTTTTGCTGAATGATAAACTGTCCCCGACCCTCAGCTTACTCTTTTTCTGGCAACTTTATATCTTCTGGCAATTTCATATCCTCTTTTGACCTAGTACAGCCCTCTACCACTATTGTTAGCCATTCTTGCTTCAACTTTCCTTTTGTTTTTGCACCAGAAAGAAACATATATAGCTATTGTATTCATATGTTTGTTCCTTAAACGTTAGCCATTGCCTATTCACTGTCATGTCTTTCAGTGAAGTTCCCCCAATCTATCACAAATAAATTCAGTTGTTACTCCAGCATCTTGTGCTCCAGAGATGCTGCCTGACCCACTGGGTTACTCCAGCATTTGTGCCTTTTTCAATTGTTTCCTTTGTCACATTCAAGACTCATGTTTTAGATTAAACTATTTCACTTTGACATTTAATACAAATTCTATTATGTTCTATTCACTCTTCCCAAGGGACCCTGCACAACAAGGTTATTGACTAACCCCTTCTCTTTTTTGCAGTACCCATTCTAGATAACATTTTCTCCAGTTGGTTTATTAACATACTGGTCCAAAGCAATTCCTCAATTCTGTCTAAGAGCTCATCCACCACTGTTCTATTGCTAAATTGATTTGGCCAGTCGATATCTCATAACTGTAGGAACATTGTTATATGCATTTTTCTCCTGCTTGATGACATCCCTTACATTACCTCTACTGTTTATCTGGCAACTTGTAAGACAACTTCCCCTGGCGTCTTCAGCTTGGTGCTGCATCCTTGCTTCATATCCTTTCTCATTGTTATTCTGTTATCCTTTGCCAACAATGCCGCCTGTCTTCTTTTCTTCTCTGGCTGTCTTTCTAAATTTGAAGTAGAGTGCCTTCTGTAATGTTTGGGACAAAGACCCATCATTTATTTATTTGCCTCTGTACTCCACAATTTGTGATTTGTAATAGAAAAAACCGCATGTGGTTAAAGTGCACAATGTCAGATTTTAATAAAGGCCATTTTTATACATTTTGGGTTCACCGTGTAGAAATTACAGCAGTGTTTACACATAGTCGTCGTCGTCATCGCCCCCCCCCCCCCCCCCCGTTTCAGGGCATCATAATGTTTGGGACACAGCAATGTCATGTAACTGAAAGTAGTCATGTTTAGTATTTTGTTGCATATCCTTTGCATGCATTGACAGCTTGAAATCTGCGATTCATGGACATCACCAGTTGCTGGGTGTCTTCTCTGGTGATGCTCTACCAGGCCTATATTGCAGCCATCTTTAGCTTGTGCTTGTTTTGGGGGCTAGTCCCCTTCAGTTTTCTCTGCAGCATATAAAAGGCATGCTCAATAGGGTTCAGATTGACTTGGCCACTCAAGAATTTACCATTTTTTTGTTTTAAATACTCCTTTGTTGCTTTTGTGGTATGTTTGGGATCATTGTCTTGCTGAAGAATTAACGGCCAGCAAATGGGTTTTGAGACATTTGAACTTGAGCAGATAAGATGTGTCTATACACTTCAGAATTCATTATGCTACTACCATTAGCATTTGTTTCATCAGTGAAGATAAGTGAGCCAGTACCTTCAGCAGCCATACATGCCCAGGCCATAACACCCCCACCACCATGTTTCACAGATGAGGTGGTATGCTTTGGATCTTGGGCACTTCCTTCTCTCCTCCATACTTTGCTGTTGCCTGATATAAGTTAATCATCATCTCATCTGTCCACAAGACCTTTTTCCAGAACTGTGGTTGCTCTTTTAAGTACTTCTTGGCAAACTGTAGCCTGGCCATCCTATTATTGCAGCTAACCAGTAGTTTGCACCTTGCAGTGTAGCCACTGTATTTCTGTTCATGAAGTCTTCTGCGGACAATGGTCATTGACAAATCCAAACCTGACTCCTGAAGAGTGTTTCTGATCTGTCGGACAGGTGTTTGTGGATTATTTCTTATAGAGAGAATTCTTCTGTCATCAGCTGTGGCGGTCTTCCTTGGCCTGTCAGTCCCTTTGCAATTAGTAAGCTCACCAGTGCTCTCTTTCTTCTTAATGATGTCCAAACAGTTGATTCTGGTGAGCCGAAGGGTTAGCTGATATCTCTAACAAATCTCAAATTGTGGAGTACGGAGGCAAATAAATAAATGATGGATCTATGTCCCAAACATTATGGAGGGCACTATACTAGATATTCTAAGAAAATAACTGCAGATGCTGGTACAAATCGATTTATTCACAAAATGCTGGAGTAACTCAGCAGGTCAGGCAGCATCTCGGGAGAGAAGGAATGGGTGACGTTTCGGGTTGAGACCCTTCTTCAGACTGAAGAAGGGTCTCGACCCGAAACGTCACCCATTCCTTCTCTCCCGAGATGCTGCCTGACCTGCTGAGTTACTCCAGCATTTTGTGAATAAAAATACTGGATATTCTGCTCTGTTCATTGGCCACACTGTAACCATGAGTCCGCAATGACTATTATAATACATCCAGTTACATATATTTATTTTGTTAATTTATCTTATTATGTATGCTTCCTTAAATTATTCCTTTAAAAAATATATATTCCCCTCGTGCTAATTCCCCACATTCAACAAAATTTCGAGTTTAGTTCTCCACAGAGGTATTGCTTTGTAGGGGAAGAAAGGTCTCGACCTGAAACGTCACCCATTCCTTCCCTCCCAAGATGCTGCCTGACCCGCTGAGTCACTCCAGCATTTTGTGTCTACCTTCTATTGCTTTGTAGAACTGGATTATGTTTGCAAAAGCCTCCTCTAACATTTGCTCATTCTAAATTTAACTGCTCCACTATTTCCTAGATTTACCTTAAGCTGCAAAAGCAGCCTCTCTGATTCTCTCCCTAAACCCCTCTCCTCTTTCAAAATACTTCTTACATTTTATGTTTTTAGTCATGTGAGGTTAATTTTTGTTTTGCTTGAATCATTTTTAGATTTTTTTTCCATTGAAGAAATTTTTAATGCTGTAATAAGACTTGTTTCACCAAGGTCAACAATATTAATAAGAAGAGAGCAAGCAAAAATCTCCTAACATCTAGTAAAGCTGAATATGTTCTAATTGTGTGTATGTGTTTCTTTTTGTTTGCAATAAATTTAAGAATTTGAATGTAAATCAAACCAAATAATTTTCTTATGCAGAGCAACTCGGAGAGTGAAGGTGAAAGTAACAGTGATAGTGATGAGAGCGATGATGATTTAGCATCCCCTGGAAAAGGTCGGAAGAGGATAAGGAAGATTTTGAAAGATGGCAATTTGCGAACAGAAACTCAAAATGCCTTAAAAGAAGAGGAAGATAGAAGAAAACGAATTGCTGACAGAGAACAGGAGAGGGAAACGTTGAGAGAGGTATTGCA
Organism: Rhinoraja longicauda; assembly: GCF_053455715.1. Taxonomy (NCBI): domain Eukaryota; kingdom Metazoa; phylum Chordata; class Chondrichthyes; order Rajiformes; family Arhynchobatidae; genus Rhinoraja; species Rhinoraja longicauda. The sequence goes on along the minus strand of NC_135967.1, from coordinate 4,516,807 downwards.
TGATTGATTGTGTTTAGATGTAGCCCATTGGATTCTCATACAATTGAGATGAACTCTGAAACCTGCCAGTTAAGATGTTTGTACCTCATCTATTTTCAGACTGTGTTTGTAATGTATTTCCAAACATAATTTTGAGTTTATACGGATTCTTATACATTCTACTGTTGCATTTTCTATTTGAAGATAGCAAGTAAACCCAGACTGGATGCAAGTACAGATCTTTTTTGCCCATATTGGAAATGTCATCATACATTTCAATTCCTCACGTATCTAACCTGAAAATGATTGCCTTCTCTTTTTTTTTGTGCTGATCAGTGATAACCTTATAAGATTAGGTCTTTGATTTCTTATCCCACTGGCTGAGTACTTGCTTCCACGCATCAAAGGATTTGCCATGAAGGGAAGCATATTAATTGTGGCAATTTGAGGTTTGTAAAGTGCAAGGTGCATTTTTTTATAAAGACTTTAGATGGATGGCTAGCCGTACATGTTAACACATTACCTATTTTAGAAATATTAAGGTAATTGTACTATGGGTTATAAGTAAAATTTTGTGTTTAATCCAGGAAATCTCTTGTAAAGTTCTGTCCTTTTTGGTGAAAAGGTGGTGCATATTTATTTTGTTTCTGGTTATTTTGTGGTTCATGTCAAAACAGTTAAAAGAGCAGATGATACTTGAAATTGTTAACTTTTTAAGAGCAAGGTTAATATTAACTGCAAATTTGAATATTATTACTAGGAATTGTACCTTGGTAATGTTTGGGGATTAGTTATTGACTAGACCAAGTGGACCCATTGGTTTCCAACCTCTCCTGCATTGGTGCAGCACCCCCCCCCCTTCACCGCTCCCCCCCCCCCCCCGACTCCATCCCCTTCATCCCTCTCCCCCCATCCCTCCCCTCCTCGGCCCAACCGTGCACCCGTTGCCGGGTGGGGAGTGCCCCCATGTACGGGCCAGGGGGGACAGGGAAAAGGCACTGACCCGTTTCTCCTGGTGTTGGGTAGACTGATGGGACTGAAGGCTGATAAATCCCCAGGGCCTGATGGTCTGCATCCCAGGGTACTTAAGGAGGTGGCTCTAATAATCATGGACGCATTGGTGATCATTTTCCATTGTTCTATAGATTCAGGATCAGTTCCTGTGGATTGGAGGGTAGCTAATGTTATCCCACTTTTTAAGAAAGGAGGGAGAGAGAAAACAGGAAATTATAGACCAGTTAGTCTGACATCAGTGGTGGGGAAGATGCTGGAGTCAATTATAAAAGACGAAATTGCGGAGCATTTGGACAGCAGTAACAGGATCGTTCAGAGTCAGCATGGATTTACGAAGGGGAAATCATACTTGACTAATCTTCTGGAATTTTTTGAGGATGTAACTAAGGAAAATGGACAGGGGAGAGACGGTGGATGTAGTGCACCTTGACTTTCAGAAAGCCTTCAACAAGGTCCCACCTTGTGGGCAAAATTAGAGCACATGATATTGGGGGTAGGGTACTGACATGGATAGAAAATTGGTTGGCAGACAGAAAGCAAAGAGTGGGAATAAATGGGTCCCTTTTAGAATGGCAGGCAGTGACTGGTGGGGTACCGCAAGGCTCGGTGCTGGGACCTTGGCAGCTATTTACAATATACATTAATGACTTGGATGAAGGGATTAAAAATAACATTAGCAAATTTGCAGATGACACAAAGCTGGGTGGCAGTGTGAACTGAGGAAGATGCTATGAGGTTGCAGGGTGACTTGGACAGGTTGTGTGAGAGGGCGGATGCATGGCAGATGCAGTTTAATGTGGATAAGTGTGACTTTGGTGGTAAGAATAGGAAGGCAGATTATTATCTGAATGGTGTCAAGTTAGGAAATGGGGATGTACAATGAGATCTGGGTGTCCTAGTGCATCAGTCACTGAAAGGAAGCATGCAGGTACAGCAGGCAGTGAAAAATGCCAATGCAAAATGTTGGCCTTCATAACAAGAGGAGTTGAGTATAGCATCAAAGAGGCCCTTCTGCAGTTGTACAGGGCCCTAGTAAGACTGCACCTGGAGTACTGTGTGCAGTTTTGGGATCCAAATTTGAGGATGGATATTCTTGCTATTGAGGGCGTGCAGCGTAGGCTCACTAGGTTCATTCCCGGAATGACGGGACTGTCGTATGTTAAAAGACTGGAGCGACTAGGCTTGTGACTGGAATTTGGAAGGATGAGAGGGGATCTTATGGAAACATATAAGACTATTAAGGGGCTGGACACGTTAGAGGCAGGAAACAGGTTCCCAATTTTGGGGAGTCCAGAACTAGGGGGCCACAGTTTAAGAATAAGGAGTAGGCCATTTGGAACAGAGATGAGGAAAACTTTTTCAGTCAGAGTTGTAAATTTGTGGTTGCGCTGCACCATGGGAGGAAGGTCAGGCGCAGGGCACGCCTGGACGGGCACTGGTCCTTCGGGGGGGGGGGGGGGGGAGCGCATTTATTAAAGCTTATTAGGTAAATTGTTTTTAATAAGTAACAAACGTGGGTTTATTCAAACCACGGGGGAATTGTGAGTAGGGTCATGTCATGTACCATTTTGGCTGTGTAGAGGGCATGGTACACACATAAACATAAACACAAACAAACCGAGAGTTTTCATAATATATAGAAAGAATAGAATAGAAAGATGGAATAGAATAGAATAAGATAGATAGATAGATTTGTGGGCATTGCTCTCAAGATTTTTTATTCTCCATTCCTAATTGTCATTGAGAGGAAACTGCCCATTTGGAAATACTGCAGTCCATAGAGTAAGGATACTTCCACCAGTGAGAGATTCCATGATTTTGGTAGAAAAGGTATAACAGGATGTTATTTGACTTGAAGAATGACATGGAGGTGATATTCCCATTACAACTTTTGGCCTTGGGATTAGTTTAGAGATACAGCGCGGAAGCAGGCGCCTTCAGCCCACCGCGCCAACCAGCGATACCCGTATCCATTTGGGAGATGCCGAATGAGGATCCCTGGTACATTACTGTAATGGGCAGATAGAGTCAGGTGGATTGGGGGAGGGCGAAGAGATTGGCATTAATGAAGCAGCTGAAGATAGTTTAGCACACTACCCTAGGAAGTACTGCAACAATGTTATGAGGTTAAGATTGCCCTCAAACAACAACGAGTGGACAGTGGAGTATTTCTCCCAATTCCCAACAACTTCAGTTTTACTTGGACTGGAGGAACTGCACTCCATGGTCAACAAACACCAGTCACCCCAAGCCTTAACCATCATAGCCGGGGACTTCAACAAAGCCAACCTGAGGAAATCCCTCCCTAATTACCACCAATATGTCTCCTGCAGCACCAGAGGATTAAACACCCTTGACCAGTGCTATACCATTATGAAAGATGCCTATCGCTCCATATCTACTCCTACCTCAACAAGAACTTTGACCCATTACAATTTGCCTGCCGCCACAGCAGGTCAACAGAGGATGCAATCTCACTGGTTCTTCACTCCACTGGACCACTTGGACAATAAAAACACATACGTCAGGCTGTTGTTTATAGACTATAGCTTGGCGTTCAATACCATCATCCCTTCCAAGCTAGTTATCAAGCTTCTGGAACTGGACCTCCGCATCTCTCTGCTACTGGATCCTCAGCTTCCTCATCAACAGACCAGTCTTTTGGATTTGGCAACACTTCTTCCTCAATAACCGTCTGTAGGAGAGCACCTTAAGGCTGTGTGCTCAGCCCCCTGCTTTACTCAAGTGCACCTTGGAACTGCTACATTCAAAGGCTATACTACAAACTCCAAATAAGCTCTGAACTACTCATTGTATCTGGGACATATGACAATAGAGCGCTCTTGACTCTTTAATGCCAGACTCACTCAAATGCTACTTTGAAGTAAAGTGGATTTTTTCAAGAAATTGACTTTGGTTTGTGCTAGGAAACCAAGTAGTTTAGCAAAGTGCAATTGGGATTTTTGTGAGCAGGTTGTTGGTGAGAAAAGGTATTTATGTTATTGTCCACTTTCCTACGGATTGAAAGTGTGTTATCACGGTGATAATTTGATTTGTTCTGCTTTGTACGGGCAGGATATAACCAAGTTTTCCTCTTTATGGGGTGAGGGTTGTGACTGTAATGGTGTAATTTGGCCAGTTAGAACCACAAAGAAGGTACATCAATTATGTATATGTGTGGATTTTATCTTTATCACCCAGAAATCTTGATTTTCCTGTTCACTAGTTATGCAATAGTAACTTCATTGATGCTACTTGCTATTAAATATAACTACAGCAAATTGCTTGTTCAATAGCTTTTACCCTGACACTGACACATTCAATTGTTGAAAATTACAAAATTCATTTTCACGGTACATTGTGTAAAATCAAAAATATTCTCTGAATTAAATTCACAGCACGTGGAAGTATTGGCAGGTATATCACCTGCACAGTTTGCAGTAACCACTAAACTGGTCCTTGAGGAAGACAAAGAGACAAAGGAATGCATCATCCAAGTCCATCGAAATTTGGTACGAAAATTGAAACCGCATCAAGTAGATGGTAAGTAAATTTATTTGTAAATAATAGTTAATTAGAAATTTGTGTTTTATATGAAGTTCGAAGATCAGACATTGTCAGGCTGAGTTGTATTGGTTTATTATTGTCACATGCAGTGATAACAATGAAGAGCTTTCGTTTGTGTGCTATCTAATTAAATTAGCTAATAGAGTTTATTAATGCAATCAAGCCATACCCAAGTACAACAGGTAGAGCAACGAGAAAAAAATCACAGTTTAGAATATAATTTTCAGGATTGTAGCACTACAGTGCCAGAGAAAAAGTTCAGTGTTTGCATTGAGATAGATTGGAATATTGGGGGCACACCTTAGCTTATGGGAGAACCATTCTGAAATCTGATGAGAGGAGAAGCTGTTCTGGAGTCTGATGGTAGGTGCTTTCAAGCTTTTATATCTAGTGCCCAACAGGAACTGGTAAATAAATTTAATGTTTTGCATATAAAGTGGGTGATTAGATTCTGATGTGTGTATACTTCCTATATGTTAGCTGTGTATGTATGTATGTCCAATACTTTACTTGATCTTGAGAATGTCAGGGTATCTTCTGGATGGAAGAAGCAGCTGTGGTGTAGTTTCCTATAATAGTTGTGCTTGTTGGCTTCCTATAATAGTTGTGCTCAGATCTAGATGTTGCTATGAAATATTATATACACATGATGACTTGCAACAGTTGGTGCCTGCTTTACAGTGACAAACTTGCTTTGACTTTTAGGTGATGCAGGAAAACATGTAACTGTCGTGAGAGAAGGCCACCCATTTGAACTGCTTGGTAGAGATTTGCGTGTGCATCATTAGAACCATTCAGAACAGGTGGAATGAGTTGAAACTTAGAGCCTGTTCCAAAGCACTTGTAATTTGACATAATTGACTCGCAACTGAGTGCCTTGGGTTGTCCAATATTGCTCTTGACATTTCTTTGAAAAGCATTATATGGTTCCTTCCTTTTTTATGGCTGCAATGGGGATGTGACTAGCTGCATGATATTTTCTAAAATGCTATATTGACATGATACTGAAAGTTCTGAAGGCCCTTCAATAGTATAGCACACAGGGCGATGGTTAAAGAAGATATTTGGGCAAAGTGGCATCACAGAATATCACCATAAAATAAAATAAAATCCCAAAATGTTTTGTATATTGAAAGCAGAAGGAATCGAGGAAAAGTGGGGTTTATTAGAGATCAAGGAGGCAATCTGCAAGTGAAGCTAGAGCACGTGACAAGATCTTAAAATGAATACTTTTTCACTGTGGAGAATAATATTATAGTTGGAAATTTCATTTGGGAAGATGACTTTCGAAGGCATGTTAAAATTAAAAACAAAAGAGATATTAGATGTTCTAGTGGCTCTAAAGTTGGATGATTGATACAGACAGAAATTAGGTACCTGAAGACTTCAGATCATTCCCATGATATTGGTTTGGCTTGTTTTTAGTTTTTTCCACCTCTGGGAGTGGGACGTGCACTTTAGAACTGCTACATTCATATGACTATGTTCTCTGTCTCTTAACTACTCCCGTTCATTTAATTGATAAAATAGCAGAGCAAGTATAAGTTGTAGAAATATTGAGGCTGTATCAGATTGTATAGATTTTTATAATTAAAATTGCCTGTTTATGCAGGTGTGCAGTTCATGTGGGACTGCTGCTGTGAGTCGGTGAGCAAATCCTTAAAAGAGACAGGCTCAGGCTGCATATTGGCACATTGCATGGGACTTGGAAAGACACTGCAGGTAAGCAGAGTGTGCAAAGATAAAACTTTAACTGAGGAGGCCACTTGGTTGTTTGCCAGATTTCAGATTTTTTTTTAATAGTTTTAAAATCTTGGTGGAAGCACAGAATTTATAACAATGACATTCAAATGTAATCCAGATCTACAATTAAGCTATAGGTGCATGGCATCATGAGGTTCTTTAAATCTGTCTTTTACAAAAGGCTCGTAACAGCTGGACACCACCTTGCAGCCAAATTTGAGTCTGCTTAATGAATAATATTTTTGAATGTTGTAATTATGCGCTGAAACAGAGTGCATTCAGTCATTCCAGTATTGATATTACTGTATGATGCTTAACTTAATGTATGATGAATATGAAATCATAAAACAAAATGCTGGGAAAAATCAGCAGGTCAGGCATGAAGAGGGAAACAGTTAATGTTTTGGATCAATGGTCTTTTCTAATTGAACTGATGTAATAACTCTGGTAATTTCTCTGCATCACTGCCAGAACTGATGAGCATTTCCAGCATTTTGTTTTTCAGTGGATTTATAGCTTTTACTGTATTTGACTTTTATTGTTCCATCAAAGTATATGTGTAGAACTGTGCTTGCGTTACTTGGTGTAGTTTTCAAGGGGGAGCAGTAAAGGACAGCAACAAAGAAGATCTAGTATTTATTGCAAAATTATAGCAATTAATTTCATACCCGTTATGGATTTAAATATCTAGCCAATTAAATAAAGGTTTCAATACTGGGTCGCCTGAATACAGTACACATGAGGCAGAACGGTACTATTAATACAAACTCAATTTTCTTTAGAAGTCATATCAGCCAGGTTTATTCAGAACAAACATGCATTCGTTTCTGTTATTTTAAAGTACTTGAAAGAAAAACTGGTTAAAATCGTTATGAATTACACCGACTTTCTAAAATGTTTTTTCATGTCTTACTTACAGGTTGTGACTTTTTTGCACACCATGCTGTTGGCTGATAAACTTGAATTCAGTACTGCTTTAATTGTTTGCCCACTTAACACTGTTCTTAATTGGATCAATGAATTTTCAAAATGGCAGGAAGGACTGAACGATGATGAGTGCTTAGAGGTATTTATTTACCTTTCTTTAGCTTTGAGCTTTCATTTGGTGATATTTTGCAGTTTTTTATTGCATTTGATTTAAAATATAAAACTTTTTTGAATTAACTTTATTTTCTCTCGTTAGTAATAATCACATAAACAGTAACTTGGATGCACAAGAGATCATATTTTGAAACAACTAGTATGACAACACTTGATTTATAAATCTAAATAGATTTTAAAATAGTGCAATTGTGAAGCGATTCTAATATTATATACCAATGCGAATCAGTTCAGTTGTCTCAACCAACTGTTTATTAGTTTCCTGCCCTCGCGTCTCTTTCCAAAATCCCCAGATTAATCATCCTCCACTTTGCTTTATTCTTCTTCCGATCGGTTTTCACAGTTTTCAACATTCATGCAATCGGCCACCTTTGTTGTATTCCATTCTGCAGGTGGAGAATAAACATTGAGTAACATCACGCCTTCCCAAATAAACCAGTTATCAAAATTTGAATTGCATTTGTAATAGACAACCAAGATACCATATTATATAATTATTATATGGTATCTTGGTTGTCTATTACAAATGCAATTCAAATTTTGATAACTGGTTTATTTGGGAAGGCGTGATGTTACCTTTTAATAGTTTACTGTAAACTTTAATGGGCATTCATTATACAGGGTAGAATTGGGCCTTCCGACCCAAATGGTCTGTATTGCATTTATTCTTCACGCTAGTTCATTCTCTTTCCACCCATGTTGTGTCAGACATTCCCATCATTATCTTTTTACCCCTCATTCATTTGTTTAGTTTCTTTTTAATGCCATCTATTTCCTCCTTTGGTAGTAAATTTTATGCTTTAACTACTCGGGAACATTTTTTTTCATTTCCCTGCTCCGTTTATTTTATAGTTACTTTGTATTTCAGGAGTCTCCAATAAATGAAAACATTCTCTCTCTATCTCCCTCTCCAATCCATTCATAACTAACTTGCTGCGTTACTCCAGCTTTTTGTGTCTATCTTAAGTTTACTTATTTGGTTCAACTATTTTGCAGAAGTTAAGTTTTTGTATCAACTTCAGATTATTTGTTTTGCGATTTCTTTCATATTGGCAGTTCAAAGGGCTTTAACATTTAGCTATTTCAGTAGTTAGGGAAAGTAATTGTGCCGTGATGATATACTGTTGTTAGATGACCTTCATTTTCATTGAACAAGTGAACAATTAATTTGCTGGGTTCTTTGGGGTAACAAGAAATCCTATAAACCACCATTCATATAATTCAGAACAAAGGGATTCAGATTATTAAAGAGACAATATTGTTTCCTGAACCTTGCGTATAATCCCAATATGTGGAGAGCAAAAACTAGCAGATGCTTGTAAAGCTTTAGACAACTACCAAATGAAAAAGCGCAATGTGCTGCAATAACTCAGCAGGTCAGGCAGCATCTCTGGAGGACATAGATAGGTGACGTTTTGGGTTGGGACACTTCCTCAGACTGATGGTAGGGAGGAGAAATCTGGTAAAGAAATGGGGGAAGGGAACTAGATGGGTAACCAACTGATGTCCCCCGAGAAGATTTAGTACTATTGAGTAACAAAATTATTCAGACCATTTCACTGTTTAATTCATTTACTTTGAGTGAAGAAAGGTAGTGTTCAGGATTGTTATTAGTCAGTTATCATACAGATCTCTATGTAAACTCTACAGATATCCCATTGCAACTAGTCCTTTATTCTTGCATGAAAATTAATCAACATTTATTACGTATCATTGACCCATCACTCAATTGCTTTAACTATAACATATAAAAATAATGCAATCTCATATATTGCTGCTGCTTATTTCCTGCTTTGACTGCAAATTTGAGTTTTGAATGATTCAGTGAACTTTTGTCTGCAATATTAAATTAAGCATGTACTTGTTCTGGATGGATTTAAGATGAGATTCATCACCATATTACTTTTAGAGGAATCATTTCTGTCATGAAGATAAACTGAATAGGCTGGATTTGTATTGTTTGGAACCAAGGATGAAGGGTGAACTGATTGAAGTGTACAATTGTATTAGGGGCATAGATAGGGTAATGGTGGGAAACCGTTCCCTGTAGTAGTGTCTGACCAGAGGGGTTTAGGTTAAAGGGTAAATGATTCAGAGGGAATTTTTCACCAAGAGGGTGATTGAAATCCTGAATCCACTGCCTGGGGTTATGTGGTGGAGAGACACATTCTCACAATATTTAGAAAATGTTCAGAAGATCACTTGAAATGCTGAGGCATAGATTGTGGGTCAAGTGGTGCCAGAGACCCGGGTTCGATCCTGACTATGGGTGCTTGTCTGTATGGAGTTTGTACATTCTCCCCATGACCTGCATGGGGTTTTCCATGATCTCCGGTTTCCTCCCACACTCCAGAGATGTACAGGTTTGTACACTAATTGGCTTAGTATAATTGTAAATTGTCCCTTGCCTTGCCAACAGTCTGTCTGTCCCTTTCTTCTTTGTTGTTTTTTTAGTATGTGTTAAATGTATGTTTATAGTGTTCTTGAGCTTGTTTCCTATGGGGGAGAGGGTTGGGGGAAACTTTTTCTAATCTCTTACCTCCACGGAGATGCGTTTTTTTTTTCCCCGTATCGAATCTCCATCTGCACTGCGGCCTGACATCGAGGAGTTGGCGGCCTTTGCTGGAGACCGATTTCGGGAGCTCCACCGCAGGGAGCCTATGGGACTTTAACATCGCGGAGCCCGCGATCCCTTTGCCAGTGATCAAACTCTGAGCTCCACCGCGGGTGCCTGTGGACTTTAACATCATGGAGCTTGCGGTGTCTGGTCAGAGACCGGCTTCGGGAACTCCAAGCTGCAGGAGCTTCGACTGCCCCGATGCGGGAGCTTCGATCGCCCCGGTGGAAAGTTTGACTGCTCCGACCGTGATAAAAAAATGAGGGAAGAAGATTAGACTTTATTGCCTTCCATTACAGTGAGGAATATGGGGAATCCACTGTGGTTGATGTTTATGTTAACTTTTATGTGTGTCTTGTTGTTTTTTTAGTATGGCTGTATGGTAATTCGCATATCACTGTACCTTAATTGGTACACGTGGCAATAAAACACCTTTGAAACCTTGTCTGCATAGGATAGTGTTAGTGTGCGGAGATCGATGTTCGGCATGGACTCGGTGAGCCGAAAGGCCTGTTTCTGTGCTGTATCTCTAAACTTAAAAAAAAAAGAAAGTGCTGGGAAATGGGATTAGTGAGACTATTTCTTCCCAGCTGTAATCAGGTAACTGAAACATCCCATCACCATCTAGATGGCGGTCTTGACCGACCATCTACCTCATTGGAGACCGTCAGGCTACCTTTAATCGCACTTCGCTACGCTTTAACTTGCACTAAACGCTATTCCCTTTATCCTGTATCTGTTCCCGGTGGGCTGCTTGAGTGGGCTGCTTGATTGTAATCCTGTACAGTCTTTCCGCTGACTGGAATGCATGCAATAGTAAAGCTTTTAACTGTACCTCGATACATGTGACAATAAACTAAGCTGAACTAGTGAACTGACGGAGGACCTGTTTCTGTATGACATTCGATAAACTTGTTTTATTGTATAGGCATGTATTTAAAACATTCAATGGGTAAAATTACTCTACTGGGAACACCTGCTACGGTGTGCAAATATGAATATTGTCATACGGTAATTGCAGTTAGAGAATGTCCTGAACTATTGATTTATTGAGGTAAATCAGTAATTCCTAATATCAGAGGGTCTGCTATTCAACACGAGATATAGCAAAACAGATATTGCATGATAACGAAAAGATATTCTTGAACATCTGGGAAATTTCGGTTTGTCATCACAATTATTATGGTAACTTGCCATTTTATAATGTTCTACACATCAAAATTGTGCTTTGGTATAATATCCTATGTATTTTGTATATTAAGAATCTATTTTAGAATATGTACTTCATTGTTACAAAATATATTTTGAGAATATGTGTACACATCATTATTTAAATTCTTGAAACTTCTGGAATTTGACAGACTTCAGCAACTTCTGTTGTTTTCCCTCCTCAAGGTAACTGAATTGGCGACAGTTAAACGCCCTCAGGAGAGATCGTACCTTCTTGAAAGATGGGTGGAGGATGGAGGTGTCATGGTTTTAGGTTATGAAATGTATCGTAATCTTGCACAAGGCAGAAATGTGAAAAGTAGGAAGATGAAAGAAATATTCCAGAAGACTTTAGTAAGCCCTGGTGAGATATATTTTAATGATTTATTGCTCTTCGAATAAGTTTTGATAACATTCCAATTTTTCAATTGCATGTTGGCAGTACTGTGCAAATCCATATTGTACAACAACACTAGGATGAGCATTTGGCTGATTAATGGTCGAGCCTGGGCCGTCATTCATTTAGATCATAGCTGACTTAACTCCATGTGCTTTTTCATGATATTCCTCACTACCTTTGGTTTACAATTATCTCCCACTTTGATTTTTAATAAATAATTAACGTTTTATCAGCCGCTGTTTGTTGAAGACTGTCATACTTTCCATCCCTCCCTGTAGGTGTACTTAATTGGAATTTTTAGCTTATCAAATTAATAAGCCATATAGCATGACCTCCAATTCGAATGCTTCTTTGCCGTGCAGTTCCCAGAAATGTGCTCTGGACTATATGTGTGGAGCAGCATGGGGTTTGTGTAGCTGCGGCGTAAATCAATCCTGGTTTGATATGATGACTTTCTATTAACTTTTGATTAATTTCTATAACTGTCCTTGATCTCTTTATGTCCTGTGTACATAGGTACTACCTCCACGCCACCACAAAGACTCTTCCACTGCATTCGCTTGCTTTTGTTATTTGAAAAGTACTCTGTTTAGGATAGAGGGTTGTAAATTTTTGGAGTCCACTAACTCAGTGCAAGTGGAAGTTCCATTCATTGACTAGAAAGATGTTTATACACAAATATCACATATTGATTTATACACACATATTACATACACATTATACACACATATTATGGATTTGAATTATACACACATAATGGATTTGAAATGGTTTCAAGTACAGTTGTTAATTTATTCAATGGTCAGGTGGTATTGAAGGACCATGTGAGATCCTTGCATCGTTATATTCTTGAAGACTTATTGAAGGTCAGCGCAAGTTAAAATGCTTTATTTTGTTAAGTTTAAAAAAGATACATCCAGTGGACAATATATTTTAAATTGCCAACATCATTGGAGCAATCTAATGAAAAAGAAAAATTAGGTTTTTGAGACCAACAACAGAACAGTTTTGGATTAATGTTTATTATTTCAATACTTATTAATACCTCCTATACTCTGACTCTAAATGGTCTGTAATTCGTCCAACAACTGTGGTGCCATCAGTGAATTTAAAGATGGACCCAGGCATGGGTATGGAGTGAGTAGTGCAGGGGCTGAGCATACAGCCTTGAGGTGCTCTTGTGCTGATGGTTAGTGAGGAGGAAGTGTTTCTGCCAATTCGTACCAATTGTGTTCTGTTGATGAGTTCCCTGACTATGGTAACAGGTTTGGAGGAGATTATGGTATTAAACGCCAAGCTGTAGTCTATGAACAGCCTGATGTATGTGTTCCCATTGTCCAAGTGGACCACTGAGAAATCGCATCCTCCATTGATCTATTGTGGCGATAGGCAAATTGGAATGGGTCGAGGTTCTTGTGTTCGTTAATATGCACCATAACCAACCTCTCAATGCACTTCACCACGGACACTAGTGCCACCAATCAATAGTCATTGAAGCACATCACATTACTTTACTTGGGACCTGTATTATAGATGCCCTTTTAAAACAGGTGACAACTTCAGACCTCATTAATGAGAGGTTGAAGATATCCACAAAAACTCCAACCATTAGGTCCACACAGGTTTTGAGAACATGACTAATTATACCATCAGGTCCAGCCACTTTCCGAGGGTTCACCGTCCTGGAGGATCTGATGTAGCCTCAGTAACTGCGATTGTAATACCATCAAGCTACGGGGGCTTGAGAATGCACATCAGTGTCCTCCCTGTCGTAGTGTGTAGAACATATTGAGCTCGTCTGGGAGTGATGCCTTGCTGTCGCTTGACCGGCCCCCTAGTTTTGCCTTGTAGGAAGTGATAGCATGTAAGCCCTGACAGCCGTCGAACGTCAGTCTCATCCTCCAGTTTAGCGAAAGTCCCTTTTAACCTTTTTGATGGCCTTATTAAAGTAGTTTCTAAATTTCGTATGAATGTGTAGCCAGACTTGAATGCCCGAGATCTGGTCCTCAGAGAATTGCTCAAAATCAAGACCTCCTGGTTCATTCTGGTGGGGGAGCACTTGGATGGTTTTCATGGGAACACACCTCCCCACGTTTCCTTATGAAGTAACTAACAACGTGTGTATTTGTTATGGTTCGTTTCCGAGTCCTTGAATATCACCCAATCTACTTCAAGCCGTCATGTGGTTGTTCCACTGCTTCCCCTGACTAACTCTGTGCGGTCTTCACCACTGGGTGAGTTCTTCAACCGCTGCCTGTGCGCAGGAAGAAGGAGCACAGCCAAGTGGTCCAATTTACCAAAGTATCGTGCGGGTTGGAGCAATAGGCATATCTGATGGTGGAACAGCAGTGGTCGAGGGTGTTTGATCCTCTGGTGCTGCAGGACACGTGCTGGTTTGTGAGTGACCTCTTCAAGCTGGCTTTGTCGAAGTCTCCAGTTATGAAAGGAAAGACGTTGGGGTATGCTGTCTGGTTTTTGTTGACCACAACCTGGAGCCCCACCAGTGTGAGATGAACGTCTATCTGGGGTGGCAGGAGGTTAAGGGGCGGCACTTCATTGCCAGGTGTTCCATTTGTGGAGAGCAGGAGTTGGACAGGACTGCTACATCTAAGCACCAAGAGGAGTTTACCATGAGGTAGACACCATTGCTTCTTCCTTCCCCCGATGCCTCTGATCTGTCCATGCAATGAGTGGAGGAACCTTCAGGTTCGAGGGCTGAGTTTGAGTTGCTGGGGGTGAGCCATGTCTCTGAAACAAAACACACTCTCGCCTCCCTTTGATAAAGCAAACTTGCCATTAAGTCTTCAACATTTTTCTCAAGGGACTGAACATTGGCCAGTTTTGCTCGTGTGTCAGACGACGTTCTGCCATCGCTTTGCCACAGCCAGTGCCACATCTGTGCCTCTGCGGAGATCGTCCGCAGTGCATGCCTCTCTGCCGCAAGTCAGTCTGTGGGCCATTGTCTGTACCTCTCCACAGTTGCATTTGTCAGAGTCCGAGAAGTCCCACTTCAGGTTGAGTCTGCAACGTCCCACTCCAGTGCGGAGGCGGTTTAGGCCTTTCCAGGTAGTATAAGGCAGGTGGTCTCCCGGTGCCATCTGTTGTTTGGTTTTGGTACCTGGCACGGTTGGCTCTAGTTCCATGAAGCTGTTCCGACTCTTCAAGTGTTTCTTGGCGTGTTGGTGATTGTGCAAGGGATGACGGGGGTCTGTGTCCGCATTGAAGCGTTCTACTGCAGGTGCCCTATCACGTCTTAGAGATGATTCTTCATTGCCAGCCAGCTCGTACAGATGTTCAATCTTTGTCGGCTTCAGGCATCCTGTGATTTTCCTGCAGGCAGTGTTTAATGCAGAGTCCACCTTGCGTGCATGTTTAGAGCCACTCCAGACAGGGCTTGCATATTCTGCCACTGAGAAACAGAGTGCCACGGCTGCAGTGCGGATTGTTGTTGGGTCACTTCCAAATGAGCTGTTTGCCAGTTTTTCGATGACATTCTTGCGAGTGTTGACCCATGCCTTGGTTTTGTCAACATGATGGCGATATGATAATGTACGATCGAGGACCATACCTAGGTACTTTGGGGCTTTGCAGTGTTCCAACTGGACATCATTCCATCGCACCTACCGTTGACGTTTCGCATCCCGGTTCCGGTGGTGGAAAGCTCTGCTTTGCGTTTTTGTTGGATTTGGACGCAGGGAATTCTGTTGGTAGTATGTTGTCATATTCTGCAGAGCAGCCTTAGTACGGTCTCAATCTGGCTGAAGTCTGAAGATTGCGTTACGATGCATAAGTCATCGGCATACAGAAACTACCTAGTTTTCGGGGTTTGTGTAGGAAAATAACTGCAGATGCTGGTACAAATCGAAGGCATCACAAAAAGCTGGAGTAGCTCAGCGGGCCAGGCAGCATCTCAGGAGAGAAGGAATGGGTGATGTTTCGGGTCGAGACCTTCAGACTGATGTCAGGGGAGGGGGCGGACAAAGAAAGGATGTAGTTGGAGGCAGGAAGACAGTGGAAGAACTGGGAAGGGGGAGGGGAAAGAGGGGGACAGTGGTTTTTGGGGTGCTGGGTTGGTCATTGGTGTATATATTGAACAACATTGGGGTAAGGACACTGCCTTGTGGTAGACCATTCTTTTGGCGTCCTCAACGGCTGTTCTGACAATTCAGGCATACGAAGAAGCGGCGGTTCTACATCATTGTCATGATGAACTGGACAAGATGAGAGTCCTGTAGTGTTTGTTGCAGTTTGGCTTTCATGGTACGATAGTTTACAGTATCTCATGCTGCGGACAAGTCTACGAATGCTGCACCTGTGATCAGCTTCCCTCGAAGCCAACTTCAATGTCCAGTTGAAGGTGGGTGGGGGGGGGGGGAGTAATCCCCTGCCGTTCAGTCTTGCCGTTCAGTAATCCCCTGCCAGCCAGTCACATTTCTGGGCACAATGGAGGCTTCCTCAGTGTTTCCTGGCACTGTATTGACAATGATTCTCTGTGGCTGCCTTGCCACAGGGGATTCCCTTGCAATTGGCAGCTCCTTTGTTGGCAGGACATCGCAATAGTGCTAATCCATTTAAATGGACAGCAGCTTGTCAGTTACAGCACTGATTTCTGCTGTTTCTTTTATCTAAAAAATTCAGAACTGCTGTATTTGATGCTTTGCAAAATGTCGCCACAGAATGGCGCTATTTTAAATTATCCCTCAGTTTTCCTCACATTTATCCCTCGTTTTTCTACAGCAGATTATTGTTATTTACTGGAGGATAGTTACAAGATGGCTACTGCTCATACATTCCAGGAATGCTTACATTACAAAAAATGAAGTACTGAATTGGCTATAAAGTGCTTTCGAAAGTTATTTCTGGAAAAAAAAGAAAGATTCCATAAATGTCAATTTGTCTTTCACAAGCTCTGATTAATAAAGTTCAAGAAAGTTATTCCTTTTGATATGTTGACATGAAAATTGTTACGACAATTTCAATTTAGTCGATATTTGACAAATCTTTTCCAGTCAATGAATCATAGATACTAAACCATAAAAAATCTTTGTTTCAGTTGTGTAAATCTGCTCTCCATGTTTCATGAACCACATTTTTTTCAGTAATAAAAACGTTAACCTCTAGTTTCATGTAGAATTGATAGTTTATCATAAATCTAGTGTTGTGCAGAGTTGGTTAGTACCATGTATTTCTAATTTGAATAGTCTCTGAATTTTCTCAGCTGTAAAATTTGACTTTCTGTATTATGCAGTATGTCTCCGATTTTCTTCAATGCCAAACCCCATAGATTAAGAGATTGCACTATATATCTCCTCACTTTCCTTAGCTACACATCTGAGATGCAATTGTTCTTACCTGATTTCTTGGAAATTGAGAAGAGAAAGTTTGACAAAACAAACTACAATAGGCTGGAAAATATCATGATATAAACATTAAAATATTGAACACGTTATCCAACTTTGCTTGCCAGTGGCTTTAGTGGAGAAGCATGTAAACATCATTTGATAATTCCAAATGGTTGCCAGATTGCAGTGACATTTGTAATGACCTCCATCTCCAAAAAGTTGAAAAGTCAGCTGGTTCTTATCTTGGGTTCTGACTTTTTCAAAAGAAGGTCTGCTTTTCTTTTAGCCCTGAAACGTTTTGAACACTTAACTAATTGGTCTGTTTAAACTTGATTGCTGTGATTGCTTTTTTCTGCACTGACCGACCGCATGGCTGTTAGATAAAGGTCTATCTTTGATGGAATGATAGATTTTAATTTTATTTTACTTTCCATCCCCATCCTTGTTATCCCAAAATATGCATATATATTTTTATTTTATTTCAATATCTTACGTAACAGACCAATAATGTAGTTAGGTTTTTTAGTCAGTGCGGAAACAGGCCCTTCGGCCCACCTAGTCCGTGCCGTCCAGCGATCCCCGCACATTAACACTATCCTGCACACACTAGGGCCAATTTATACCTACACCAGGCCAATTAAATTACATACCTGTATGTCTTTGGAGTGTGGGAGGAAACCAAAGATCTCGGAGAAAGCCCACACGGTCGTGGGGAGAACGTACAAACTCCGTACAGACAGCACCTGTAGTCGAGATCGAACCCGGGTCTCCGGTGCTGTAAGGCAACAACTTTACTGCTGTGCCACCGTGCTGCCCCTTGCTCAGTGAATTGCAATGCCTGAAATTTATTAAAGTAATTGAAAATGTAGGATTCCCTCACAATCTCCTGTGCCCACTCCACCCAAGGCTAAGTTTCATCTTAACAACTTGTAAGGAGATGTTAGACACAAAATGCTGGAGTAACTCAGCGGGACAGAAAGCATCTCTGGAGAGAAGGAATGGGTGGCGTTTCGGATCAAGACCCTTCTGCAGTTCTTTCCTACATACAGTGCCCTCCATAATGTTTGGGACAAAGACCGATCATTTATTTATTTCCCTCTGTACCCCACAATTTGAGATTTGTAATAGAAAAAAAATCACATGTGGTTTGTCAGATTTTAATAAAGGCCATTTTTATACATTTTGGTTTCACCAGGTAGAAATTACAGCAGTGTTTATACATAGTCCCCCCATTGTAGGGCACCATAATGTTTGGGACACAGCAATGTCATGTAAATGAAAGTAGTCACGTTTAGTATTTTGTTGCATATCCTTTGCATGCAATGCCTGCTTGAAATCTGCGATTCATGGACATTACTAGTTGCTTGGTGTCTTTGGTGATGCTCTGCCAGGCCTGTATTGTAGCCATCTTTAGCTTATGCTTGTTTTGGGGGCTAGTCCCCTTCAGTTTTCCCTTCAGCATATAAAAGGCATGTTCAATTGGGTTCAGATCAGGTGATTGACTTAGCCACTCAAGAATTGACCATTTTTTAGCTTTGAAAAACTCCTTTGTTGCTTTAGCAGTATGTTTGGGATCAATGTCTTACTATAGAATGAACCGCCGGCCAAAAAGTTTTGAGGCATTTGTTTGAACTTGAGCAGATAGGATGTGTCTGTACACTTCAGAATTCATTATGCTACTACCACAGTTGTATCATCAATGAAAATAAGTGAGCCAGTACCTTCAGCAGCCATACATGCCCAGGCCATAACACCCCCACCACTGTGTTTCACAGATGAGGTGGTATGCTTTGGATCTTGGGCAGTTCCTTCTCTCCTCCATACTTTGCTCTTGCCATCACTCTAATATAAGTTAATCTTCATCTCACCTGTCCTCGAGACCTTTTTCCTGAACTGTGGTTCTCTTTCAAGTACTTCTTGGCAAACTGTAACCTGGCCATCCTAACCAGTGGTTTGCTTCTGGCAGTGTAGCTTCTGTATTTCTGTTCATGAAGTCTTCTGCGGACAGTGGTCATTGACAAATCCACTCCTGAAGAATGTTTCTGATCTGTCGGACAGCTGTTTGGGGATGTTTCTTTATTATAGAGGGCATGCAGCATAGGTTTACTAGGTTAATACCCGGAATGGCGGGACTGTCATATGTTGAAAGACTGGAGCGACTAGGCTTGTATACACTGGAATTTAGAAGGATGAGAGGAGATCTTATCGAAACGTACAAGATTATTAAGGGGTTGGACACGTTAGAGGCAGGAAACATGTTCCCAATGTTGGGGGAGTCCAGAACAAGGGGCCACAGTTTAAGATTAAGGGGTAGGCCATTTAGAACTGAAATGAGGAAAAACTTTTTCAGTCAGAGAGTTGTGAATCTGTGGAATTCTCTGCCTCAGAAGGCAGTGGAGGCCAATTCTCTGAATGCATTCAAGAGAGAGCTAGATAGAGCTCTTAAAGATAGTGGAGTCAGGGGGTATGGGGAGAAGGCAGGAACGGGGTACTGATTGAGAATGATCAGCCATGATCACATTGAATGGTGGTGCTGGCTCGTAGGGCCGAATGGCCTCCTCCTGTTGTCTATTGTCCCTAACAGTTTTATTCTTGTTTCTGTCTCATAATGGCTTCTTTGAATTTCATTGACACAACTTTGGTCCTCATGTTGATAAACAGCAATAAAGGTTTCCAAAGGTGATGGAAAGACTGGAGGAAAGTCTGGGTGCTGAGAACTCTCTTATACCTGCATGAAGGAGGCATTTAAATACACCTGAGCAATTACAAACACCTGTGAAGTCATGTGTCCCAAACATTATGGTGCCCTGAAATAGGAGGACTATTTATAAACACAGCTGTAATTTCTACATGGTGAAACCAAAATGTATAAAAATGGCCTTTATTAAAATCTGACAATGTGACTTTAACCACATGTGATTTTTTTCTATTACAAATCTCAAATTGTGGAGTACAGAGGCAAATAAATAAATGATGGGTCTTTGTCCCAAACATTATGGAGGGCACTGTATAAGGAGATGTCAGTTCATTTCACCTAAGAGAATGGAACCACCGGATTTCAAAGTTGTTAATTTTCTCTCCAGTAAATGTTTAGTCTAATTTAGAGTTCTGCTTACTATATTACCTACCAGTGCCGATGTGAAGAGCTTTGAGGATTTTGGGTTCCTGTTGAAAAATAAGCATACAGACAGGCAAAAAGTAATTTTTGATCACGATAATTTGACATCAAAACTTGATTGGATGAAATCTAATATTCCTTTCTTTAAGAAGGGCAGCAGTGAAAAGCCAGATACAGGTTGTACACAGTTTAACAACGCCTGACTTGTGTGTCGCCCTAACCTGCCAGCATGCTTATGGGAGACGGGCAGAATGGATTTGCTGGCTGCAATGGGACTGTTCTGTACATCAAACCAAGGAAGAATACATTCTCGTAAACACATTGACAGTTTGTGAATCCCAATTAGGGACGTGCTGTTCTCGCCATCAGCAGTGTCCTTTTTGAAACCATTAATAGCATTTAAATGCTTGCCTGCAGTAAAATCTTTTAAAAGAACATTGAATAGTCCAAGATCAGCTTGGACTAAATTTGTTGACATCAGTTTTATTAAGTACTAGACCAAGTGGACCCGTTGGGCCCAAACCTCTCCTGCATTGGTGCAGCACCCTCTCCCCTTCCCCCCTTCCACTCTCCCCCCTCCCACTCTCCACCCTCCCTCACTCCACCCTCCTTCCCCTCCCCGCACTCCATCCCCCTCAACCCCCCTTGTCCTCCCCCCTCCCTCCCTAGGAGATAGATTTAAACTTTAAAATGTGAATATCTTTAAAAATATAACATCGATTTCAATGAAACTTCTTCCATTAGCACCAATGGGATGACGGTGAGTAAGTTGGGCCTAAAATTGTTGCGCTATCGTATACCGTTTTGGCTGTAGTTCTGGAACAAACAAACTAACAAAGTTTTAGTATATAGATAGCAAAACGAGATTTTAAAATGCTTCTCCAGACCATCTATTCCTATTGGATAACCCATCTCTCCAGGTATCTCCCATATAGGGACTTGATTCATAGCTGCACATCCAAATTGCTTGGGGTTACAAACAGTTCTCAGGATCAGACGCCTGCTGTGACCCAAGTAGCACCTGTAACCATGAGTTGTTGAACTTTGTGCCAGCGCGGCTCACTGGGTTTTGTCCTACCCCAATCTCTGTTCTAGCTTTCTCCCACTACTAGCTCGGAGACAATTGAAATTTCAATCCAAGTTCTTCAAGGAGTGATGTCAAAGATTTCAATTCGCAGTTTGGAATTCTCTTCCTCAAAAGAAATTTACTAATAGGCCATTTATTAATTTTACATTATAGCTTGCTTTTAATCTTGCACATTGGGAAATTAGAGCAAAGGCTGAAGCATGGGAAAGGCAAATCAGACTTGGCCTCATTAAATTGTGAAATGAGCTCAAGGTGGAAAATGGCCAATTACTATTTTGTGTCTTTTGTTTAAATAAATAATCATCATAATTATTTAAAGCTAATAAAGTGATATTTTATGGACAAAGTTCCCAATTGAATGCTTTGTCTATCTCAAGTTATAAAATATTAGTCAGCATGTTGTGTAGGAAGGAACTGCAGATGCTGTTTTTTACCGAAGATGCACACAAAATGCTGCAGTAACTCAGCGGGACAGGCAGCATGTCTGGAGAGAAGGAATGAGTGACGTTTTGGGTTGAGGTCTCTCCAGAAGGCTGCCTCGCCCACTGAGTTACTCCAGCATTTTGTATCTATAGTCAGTACGTTGATCTGGTTAAAATGGTCTCTGGTACTGTGGAGATAATGCTAATTTTCTATCAAATCTCTCATATTAATATGAGAGATTTGATAGAAAATTAGCATTATCTTCACAGTTGAATTAATATGAGAGATTTGATAGAAAATTAGCATTATCTCCACAGTACCAGAGACCATTTTAACCAGATCAACCAGAAACGGGAGGGAGATGTCAGAGATAGTCCAGGTATATTTAAGGGCAGGATGGAAATTGGAGGTGAAGTGTATGAAGTCAGTGAGTTCTGCATGGGTGCAAGAGGTAGCACCAATGCAGTCGTCGATGTAGCGGAGGTAGAGTTCGGGGATGGGGCCAGTGTACGTCTGGAACAGGGATTGTTCGACGTACCCGACAAAGAGGCAGGCGTAGCTAGGGCCCATGCGAGTGCCCATAGCTACGCCTCTGGTTTGGAGGAAGTGGGAGGAGTCAAAGGAGATGTCTATTACCTGGAGTGGACAGAGAGAGAGAGTGTGGTGGGGAGGGGGCAGAGATGTGTGCCACACAATGCACACTGCATGTTGATGCAAAGTAGCTGAGAAGCCATTTATTGCAAAAGTGCTGCATTAACGGTCATTGGCTTGATAGGCAATTATCAAAACCATTTGGAGAAGTGTTGCAAATGGGATCATGAGGGCGTCATGCCATTCATTTAGTTTTATTTTGGTGGGGTGGGGGACATGTAACCTTTCTTAAAATGTTTAATTTGAAATCTTGTAGTTAACCTGTCCACCGAAGACCATGGAAATGGCTGCTTGCTTACAAAGGGGTGCAACACATTGCCCCTTAGTGGCCAAAGCTTAAAATTACTTGAAAATTATGAAACTTTATGATATATCATAAAATTATGTATTAGGAACCATCTGCTTTTTCAAAACAGAATGCTACATTGTTAAATGGGGAGGGGGGGGTGGAAATTACCACAATCTAGAGGTTTGACATGAGAAAACTATACTTATTAAAAGTTTACAGAAATATTGTAACAATGTTTGTTAATGTTACATCTGTTAGCAACACGTTAAGCTGGAAAGGGTACAGAGATTTACAAGGATGTTGCCAGGACTCGGGGGCCCGAGCTACAGGGAGAGGTTGAGCACAGGATGGGTGATCTTATAGAAGTGTATTTGATCATGAGGGGATCAGATAGTCTTTTACCCTGAATAGGAGAATCAAGAACCAGAGTACATAGGTTTAAGGTGAGGGGAGGAAAGATTTAGATAAGTGAGGAAGGAATCTGAGGGTAACTTTTTTACAGAAAGGGTGGTGGGTGTATGGAACAACCTGCTGGAGGGGGTAGTTGAAGCAGGTACGATCACATCATTTAAAAGACATTTGGATGGTACATGGATTGCACAGGTTTGGAAGGATATGGGCCAAATACCGGCAGGTGGGATTAATGTGGATGGGGCATGGTGGTGGGCGTGGGCAACTTGGGCCGAAGGTAGGACTATGATGTTAATGGTTCACAAAATTGTTTTTAAACGTACATTAATGTTTATCAATTGCAATTATACATATTGTAGATTAATTATTAACGTATTTAGTTAAAAATGTTTAATTTGATTTCTTTACCAGAAGTATTATTGTATTTTTTAGCTCCAGTCCTATTCGAGGGCTAATTTGATATCATTTTTAATTAATAAATAAAACTGGAATTTAGCTACCTTAAAATAGTTTGGCATTGGCATTTAAGGTAGCTAAATAGTCAGTAAAATAATTGATGCAGCAAGGTTGTATCATAAATAGTTCTTAATGCTCTTGCATAATGTTTAGAATACAGAAACAAAGTTGCTGAAGCAGATGATATAGTTTGGAAATTCCATTACTGAAAATTTGCCTCACATTATATCAGTGATTTTAAATCTTGGGTCTAGGGTTTGTGAAAGTCTTTCAAATTATTTCAAATTACTTGATTTCTCCTCCAGGACCAGACTTTGTTGTCTGTGATGAAGGCCATATACTTAAAAATGAAGCTTCGGCAATATCAAAAGCAATGAATTCTATCGATACAAGAAGGAGGATTATTCTTACAGGGACACCATTACAAAACAATCTTGTTGAATGTAAGTGCATCTGTTTATCACTATTTTCTTCTGAATACATTAATATCTCTATAAATTACAGAGCCGTTTAAACGTTTATGTTAATGCTTTATGTTTTATATGATAAATTTAGCACGCAAATTAGTTAATCAGCCTAACTGATTCATGCCAGTGTTAATGTTGCAAGTAAACCTTCCCAAAATCTAACTCTTGGCATAACCATCTTTCTCCTCCAATTGTCCTTAAATCATCTGACACTGTGCTTAAAATAGATCTTGTACAGGTTGAACAGCAATTTTCCAGCCCCTAAAAATCCAGACTAAATTACCAGAGCTCAGTTGAAATTTCCCGAGTGGCCACAGATGGCATTGCAAGTGGGTCCGGATCTCTGGACAACATGGATAGGTGACATTTGGACCCTTCCTCGGATTGATTCAGTCAACTGTTACTACAGCACTTTGTGTCATTTCACTTTGAAACAAGGCGCCAATGCCACTGGTATACACCAGTGGCCCCTCCTTCACCAGTTCATGTAGCTGTTGCAGCTCATAATGTTGCCCCTGGGGATAGTGCTTTCTTCAGTGTGCCCCCATGAGCTTGGTCACAGTGGGGCTCTCACCTCTCATCTGCTGTTGCTTCCAAGCTAGAGTATGTCCACCGCTCCGGGGGAGAAGGAGGTGGTGGCAACGGTGGTAGATGGGGGAGCTGTGGAAGAGGGGGCAGCAGAGAGAGAAAGGTGGGGGGGTGGAAGCAGAGGGAAGGGGGCCCCCCCAACGAAAGTGCTATCCCCAGAGGCTATAACGTGAGATGCGTCGCCAGACCATGCGGTGGGTGAAGAAGGGCTCACACGTACACTTTGTGAGTTGGGGGTCGGGTCGGAAGCCGGGGCTCGAAACAGCTGGGTAGACGGTGGGAGCTTGCGAAGGGTCGATGGGTTATTCCGTTCTTATTCAGTTGACATTTTATATTTGTTTTATTTCATTTTCTGGCACCACGTGGTGCTTCAGAGACACAGAGGGGTGTCATTAGCGGGCTGGGGGTGTATTGTTTCATTATCACGTGACCTCTATTGGTTTCGAAAAACGGTTAATCCAGAAAGGCTCGGAACCGGGGATGCCAGAAAACAGGTGTTTAACCTGTACCAATTGTCAGAGTTCCACAGCTTGCTGTTGCAATTGGCGGCTGCTGCTGCAACATTTCACATAAATATTCACACTTACTGCATGCACAAATTCCATCCATCATTTTGTATTGGATGCATGTTGCATTTTTCAAAGGAAATATTCCATGTTAGAGTCATGGTTATACAGCTTAGAAATAGATCCTTCAGCCCAACACTTTCATGTCGACCAAGGTCCCATTAGCCTGCATTTATCTCTTTAAACCTGCCCTATCCATGTGTTAATTTAATTTTTTTGGACCTGGATTGAGGTGACATTTTACATTTGAATGAGGGGTGAGAAGAAAACATTTTTTTTGTTTTTGTTTAATGATTTTAATTATTGAAAATATGTTGGAGTGATTTTTGTTTGAATTCTTTAAGATGTTTAAATGTTTATAGCATTTTTCAAAGATTTGAAATGATTTTGTAGGTCAGGGTTAGGGATTGCTGGCTGTCAAAAACATCTGATGAGTTTCATGAGCAGGCATTACATCACTGAAACTGCTACTCAAGGCCTTAATTACTTATCTCCAGGACCACCTGAGACAGTAAGATTGGTCTTCTGAGGCAAGAAAAGCTGAATTGATAGTTGGGCTCAAGGTGCAGTTATGTCACTTGGAAGTCTGGTCTAAGTATTTGACATGTTTCTCCTGCAGATCATTGTATGGTGAATTTCATTAAAGAGAATCTTCTTGGCTCAATAAAAGAATTCAGAAACAGATTTATGAATCCGATTCAGAATGGGCAATGTGCAGACTCCACTTTAGTGGATGTAAGAGTAATGAAGAAACGTGCCCACATTTTGTATGAGATGTTAGCAGGTTGTGTGCAGGTAAGTGCTAAACATAATTGTTATTTCTTAAGTTACTAACCATATTCCAGTTTGGGTACAAATTGGCTAAGAACATAAATGAAATAAAGCAGAAGTAGGTTATCCAGCCCTATTGTGTTGCTTTGCCATTTAATAAGATTATGGCTAACGTTTTAGTTCAATGGCACTTTCTAGCAGCAACCCCAAATTTTTTGATTCTTTAAAAAAAACTTTCTCTTGAATATACTCTGACTGAGTCCTCACGGCCACCTTATGTAACTAAATCCAACGGTTCACTACCTTTTGGCTAAATAAAGTACTCCTGACCGTACTGATTGGTACCTTATTTCATGATTTCTGGTTCTAGACATCTCAATGAGGAGAAACATCAATTTTGTATTTATATTGCCACGCCCTGTAAAAAATCTTGTATATGTTTCAATAAGGGTATAGTCTGTGTAATCACTCGCGTGACAAATCTGTCATCTGATGAACCTTTGCTGCACTCTTATAAGTATATCCTTGGGTAAAGCGACCAGAATAGTGCATAATGTTCCAAATGCTGTCCCTGGGGCTGAGCCCCAGACAGGATCTGCAGTTGTTTGTGGCTCCTTGCAGACAGAATATAGGTAGTCTGCAAAACTGATATCAAATTTTGTTTGGTTTCTTCACTAAAGAAAACCACATTATATTTTGAAGAAATACAAATGAATAGCTGGTTCACTTAGCATGACTGGATCACTGGGTGGTAGGAAAGAAAGGGGTAAAAACAGGATTTGCAGTTGCATGCAAATTGCTACAAAGAGAGTGATCAGTGGGGTTGGTAGAGCAGACCAGGAAGTCACAAAGGGAATGGTTCTTTCATAATGCTGACGGGGCATCCTTGTGTTTCCGGCTGGCTATCACAAAAACATTTCCAATAGATTTGTTGAATATGATTCCCGTTTCATAAATCCAAGTGCCTTGTTACTTCGTTAACAATGAAGTCCAACATTTTGACTTCTACTGATATCAACCTTACTGGTTTGTAGTTTCCTGCTTCCCTTTTTTTTTTAAAGTAGTGAGACTACTTTCTTTCTTGTTCTTTGGACAGTGAAGTCAATGTTGCATGTAGCTGTCTGCTGTGCTCTCTGTCAAAACCATCATCTAAACATCCTGATGATTTTTTTTGGTCCAGTATATTCGAGAACCTCAATGTTATTTTGCTGCACTATATTAATTTAAAGATTCTTGCCCTTGGTTTTAGTTTACCTTTTTTAGATGATTATCATTAGCCATACGCTTGTCTACACTCTCTGATTCCCTGTTTGGCAAAGGTGCATTCTTCTGTGAAATTGAAGTGTATTTCACACAGTGGCTGCTTCTTTATAATCTTCAAGTCTTTTCCTTTCTCACAAATTGGCCTAAACAAGGAATATTGGTAATATTAATGTCTATTTTGTTATTTTAGTAAAAACTATTTGTTTCTTTTCCAGCGCAAAGATTATACTGCACTTACAAAATTTTTGCATCCAAAATATGAGTATGTTCTTGCTGTGAGAATGATGCCAATTCAGTGCAAACTTTATCAGTACTACCTTGATCATTTTACAGGTATGTGACAAAATCTTTTTTAATAAACATTTGCAATTTTGATTTTTAAAGTAACTGTCCCGGTTGTGATTTTAATTCATTGGTTAACTTCGGAAGAATAGCTGGCTATGCAGTGTCTGGTCACTTTTGCATGTTACATAAATACAGGAATCATGCCTGTTTGTAAAATGAGTTGGCTGCCATCCCCAGAAAGAACAATGCGATTCAATAGCTTGTGTATTTTCAGTCACGGAGGAATTGCATAGTGGTGTGTGGTGAGTTGGAGCTGGGTCTTCCTGCTGTCTAGACATTGTGGAGAGAGTAAAGGAATGTTGCTGTAGATCCCAGAGTAATTCTGTTGATCAAAGTGTTACATCGAAATATTGGCATTTAAAAACCCCAAATTATTGTTGTTTTTTTTTGCATGTATCTTGGACAGACTGGGTGCGAGTGTGGTGGCTGCCTGGCAAAGTCGGCGTGAGACCCACTTAATTTTCATTGGCCCAGATCCCAATGTTGATTGGTGAACTGCCATTGAAATGTTCCCATCCCCATGAGTAACAGACTTATTTGTGAGGCAGGATGGTGCAATTGCCTGTTTCAAAGAGCTTAAAGTGCCTCGCATCTGAAATAGAAAGAAGACATTAATTTACGTAATCAATTTCAGTATCTGCATGAATTTTGAATTTGTTACGGTGATTAACTCGTAAACAACTGTCAAAGTTCTCTCAAGATTTCTGATTAATTTTGGAGATAAGGATTTTTATTTAATCATCTCTGTGAATGAGCTGCCTCATAATGTTAAGTGTCAAGAGTGTTTAATTGTCATATGCTCTGGGACCACAACAATAAAATTCTTACTTGCACAACGCATCTCAAATAAACATACAATAAATCATCAGATATTCTCGATAAACCAGAGCAAGTCAAAGTAGCTTTTGAAGAGTAGTGTGTTTGAGCCTGTGGATTAATGATTGAACCAGAACGAAGTTATAAACAGGAGTGCAAAAACTAAGGTGGTTTCAGGGTGCATTTGACTCAATTGTTAAGGATGAGGCTCCTGTCTGGTTAAAGCAAGAGTTCTGGTCACTAGAATTGTCCAAAATGTGGGTGAAGAAGCGGATAAAGGATTGGGGAACATTGTGAACACATGCACAATGGAACAAGTCTGTATTAGGCCAAAGGCAATGATGCTTTGAGAACTGCAATAGGTAGGGGAAGCTGAAAATAAGTACATTGCAAGTAGAGTATGTGTATTTAAAGGGGAAATTGAGTCAAATTAAACGGTGGCACAAATTAATCTTGAATTTCAAAATAATGCTGCAACATTCA
Source organism: Rhinoraja longicauda (assembly GCF_053455715.1). Taxonomy (NCBI): domain Eukaryota; kingdom Metazoa; phylum Chordata; class Chondrichthyes; order Rajiformes; family Arhynchobatidae; genus Rhinoraja; species Rhinoraja longicauda. The sequence goes on along the minus strand of NC_135967.1, from coordinate 4,488,101 downwards.
AGAAATTAAGAAATTAAAATGAAGGTGTTTAGTATTACATAAAAGTACTTGCATAGAAATGCTATACATTGTCAATATGAATGAAATGAGGTACGCTGTTTTGAAGTTAAATTTGAGGCTCCTGCAAGTGTGCTGTTGACTCAGTTATCAAAATTCTGCCAAGTTAGTAGATGCCTATCAGTGATATTTTTTTAATAGTTTGTGATAAATGGGTTTTAAAACTCGATTAGCCAACAGTTTATTCTTGTGCAATCAGTGAACACTTTGAATCTAAGGCCACAATTACCTAATCAGCATAACTTGTGCAACATTTAACAAAGCTCTTTGAGGACTACTGAGCAAGATCTATTTAATAATCTTTACGAACTACAATGGAGCATTCATCTTGTAGCTTTTACTTAAATTATGTTTCATAACTATAAAGTTTAATTTCATTTTCATTCATGTTTGCTGTGATATCATTGTGCATTTTAATAGCATACAGAGGCTTAACTGTAGTGAATTTGAACCAGATGTCTGGTTTTTGCTGTGATTCAAGGTCATTTTGCCCAGCTGGCTTGCTTAAGGGTAGGTGTAACTTATTGAAAGCTGACTCAGCTCTTGGATTTTATATATTTAAAATAGTCTTTCCAACTATATTTTTGATCTGTTAAATTTAATAGTCATCTTCATAAATGTATTATTTATACTAAACCGGTCACAATGTATAGGAACTTCAGGCACACCAATGACTTCACAAAAATTGCATTCTGGTGTGTAAGGTGAGATTGAATGTGCCATTGCCCTCCTTTACTTGTGCTGCTGGTTTCTGTGATTACTGAATATATTTAGGGCCCTGTCTCCCAGCTGTTCCAGATTTTGTGTGTGCCATGCATTTGTTAGGGGTCCCTCCTCAGTCTATCTACATGTATTTTTTTTAATGTTTGTATTCTCCAGGGCGAAACATAGTATCGTAATAGCATGATAACATAGTATCATACAGCACCCAACTTGTCCATAGAAACATATAAAATTCTTAAAGGATTGGACAGGCTAGATGCAGGAAAAATGTTCCCGATGATGGGGGAGTCCAGAACCAGGGATCACAGTTTAAGAATAAGGGGGAGGCCATTTAGGACTGAGATAAGGAAAAACTTTTTCACCCAGAGAGTTGTGAATCTGGAATTCTCTGCCACAGAAGGCAGTGGAGGCTAATTCACTGAATGTTTTCAAGAGAGAACGGGGTACTGATTTTAGATGATTAGCCATGATCATATTGAATGGCGATGCTGCCTCGAAGGGCTGAATGGCCTACTCTTGCCCCTTTTTTACTATATCCTAAGGTGCCTATCTAAGCTCATCTCATTTGCCAACATTAACCATGCCTGTTGAAACCTTTCCTGTCCATGTATCTCTCTGAGTGTCTTTTAAATGATGCTATTACAAACTAAATGTCCTTCCAATCTTCAAATCTTCAATCTTTTAAGCTTAATTTCTATTAATGAAATGGGATAGAGTGTAAGGAAATTGTAAGTGTAAGAAAATAACTGCAGATGCTGGTACAAATCGAAGGTATTTATTTCACAAAATGCTGGAGTAGCTCAGCAGGTCAGGCAGCATCTCAGGAGAGAAGGAATGGGTGACGTTTCGGGTCGAGACCCTCCTTTAGACTGATGTCAGGAGGGCTTCCTTTGTCCCGCCCCCCTGACATCAGTCTGAAGAAGGGTCTCGACCCGAAACATCACCAATTCCATCTCTCCTGAGATGCTGCCTGACCAGCTGCGCTACTCCAGCATTTTGTGAAAGGAAATTGTAACCGTCGGGTATAGGCTTTGACTCTTTAAAAGCTACAGTGCCCTCCATAATGTTTGGGACAAAGACCCATCATTTATTTATTTGCCTCTGTACTCAATTTGAGATTTGTAATAGAAAAAATCACATGTGGTTAAAGTACACATTGTCAGATTTTAATAAAGGCCATTTTTATACATTTTGGTTTCACCATGTAGAAATTACAGCAGTCATAGAGTCCTACAGCACAGAAAGAGGCCCTTCGGCCCATCGTGTCCGTGCCGCCCATTACCAAACACAGTCTAATTTTAATCCCATTTTCCCGCATTTGGACCGTAGCCCTGAATGTTGTAGCATTTCAAGTGCCCATCCAAATGCCTCTTAAACGTTGTGAGTGTTCCTGCCTCCACCACCACCCCAGGCAGTGAGTTCCAGACTCCAACCACCCTCTGTGAAAAAGTTATTTCTCACATCCCCCCGAAACCTCCCTCCCCTTACCCTGTATCTATGTCCCCTCGTTGTTGAACCTTCCACCAGTGGAAGAAGTTCCCCGCCATCTACCTTATCTATGCGCCTCATGATCTTGTACACCTCGATCATGTCCCCTCTCAGCCTTCTCTGCTCCAGGGAAAACAACCCCAGTCTGCTCAGTCTCTCCTCATAGCCGAGGCCCTTCATCCCTGGCAGCATCCGGGTGAATCTCCTCTGCACCCTCTCCAAAGCTATCACATCCTTTCTATAATGTGGTGACCAGAACTGGCCTCACCAGTGTTCTGTACAATTCCATCATTACCCCCCTACTTTTATATTCGATGCCCCGGCTAATGAAGGCCAGTAACCCATATGCCTTTTTAACCACCCTGTCCACCTGTCCTGCTGCCTTCAAGGACTTGTGTACCTGTACTCCAAGGTCCCTCTGTACCCCTGTCTTTCCTAGGGTCCTTCCATTCATGGTGTACTACCTCTCCAAGTTATTTCTGCCAAAGTGCATCACCTCGCACTTTTCAGGATTAAATTCCATCTGCCACTGCTCTGACCATCTCATCTATATCTTCCTGCAGCTTGCAGCTCCCTTCCTCGCTATTCACCACCCCCCCTACCTTTGTGTCATCTGCAAACTTGCTGATCATGCCCTGTACGTTGACATCTAGATCATTTATGTAGATTACAAACAGTAAGGGACCCAACACCGATCCCTGCGGCACCCCACTGGACACCGGCCTCCAGTCACAGAAGCACCCTTCTACCATCACCTTCTGTCACTAAGCCAGTTTTTTTATCCATTTTGCCAAGGTGCCCTGGATCCCATGGGCTTTTACCTTCTTGACTAGTCTCCTGTGTGGGATCTTGTCAAAAGCCTTACTGAAATCCATGTATACCACATCCACTGCACTACCCCCATCTACCTCCTTGGTCACCCCTTCAAAAAATTCAATCAGTGTTTATACATAGTCCCCCCATTTCAGGGCACCATAATGTTTGGGACACAACAATGTCATGTAAATGAAAGTAGTCATGTTTAGTATTTTGTTGCATATCCTTTGAATGGGGTGACTTGTACAAAAGGGACGGGTTGCATCTTAACAGCAGGGGGACAAACATTCTGGCAGGCAGGTTTGCTAGTGTGACACCTGTGGCTTTAAACTAAGTAGTGGGGGGGAGGGGTTAACAAATTGTGAATATGAAGATGAGGTAAAAGGGAATACAGGAGATATTGCAAAAGACTCTCGGAAGAATGGGAACAGAAGTTCTAGAGGGGAAAAGAAATTAAGGGCAGGGCCAATTGTGAACGATGTGAGAGGGGAGGTAAATACAGAAGTTAAAGTGTTGTACTTAAATGCGCGTAGTATAAAAAATAAAGTGGATGAGCTTGAGGCTCAGTTAGTCATGGGCAAGTATGATGTTGTAGGGATCACTGAGACATGGCTACAAGAGGACCAGGGCTGGGAACTGAATATTCAGGGGTACACAACGTATAGAAAAGACAGACTGGTGGGCAGAGGGGGTGGGGTTGCTCTGATGGTAAGGAATGATATTCATTCCCTTGCAAGGGGTGACATAGAATCAGGAGATGTTGAATCAGTATGGATAGAAATGAGAAATTGTAAGGGTAAAAAGACCCTAATGGGAGTTATCTATAGGCCCCCAAACAGTAGCCTCGACATAGGGTGCAAGTTGAATCAGGAGATAAAATTGGCGTGTCAAAAATGTAATGCTACGGTGGTTATGGGAGATTTCAACATGCAGGTAGACTGGGAAAATCAGGTTGGAAATGGACCCCAGGAAAGAGAGTTTGTAGAGTGCCTTCGAGATGGATTCTTAGAACAGCTTGTACTGGAGTCTACCAGGGAGAAGGCAATTCTGGATTTAGTGTTGTGTAATGATCCTGATCTGATAAGGGGACTAGAGGTAAAAGAGCCATTAGGAGGCAGTGATCACAACATGATAAGTTTTACTCTGCAAATGGAAAGGCAGAAGGGAAAATCGGAAGTGTCGGTATTACAGTATAGCAAAGGGGATTACAGAGGCATGAGGCAGGAGCTGGCCAAAATTGATTGGAAGGAGGCCCTAGCAGGGAAGACGGTAGAACAGCAATGGCAGGTATTCCTGGGAATAATGCAGAGGTTGCAGGATCAATTTATTCCAAAGAGGTGGAAAGACTCTAAGGGGAGTAAGAGACACCTGTGGCTGACGAGGGAAGTCAGGGACAGCATAAAAATTAAGGAGAGGAAGTATAACATAGCAAAGAAGAGTGGGAAGACAGAGGATTGGGACTCTTTTAAAGAGCAACAAAAGTTAACTAAAAAGGCAATACGGGGAGAAAAGATGAGGTACGAGGGTAAACTAGCCAATAATATAAAGGAGGATAGCAAAAGTTTTTTTAGGTACGTGAAGAGGAAAAAAATAGGAGGTGGCTCTAGAAATAGTGGAAGCATTGGAGATCATTTTTCAATGTTCTATAGATTCAGGATCAGTTCCTGTGGATTGGAGGATAGCAAATGTTATCCCACTTTTTAAGAAAGGAGGGAGAGAGATAACGGGTAATTATAGACCAATTAGTCTGACATCAGTGGTGGGGAAGATGCTGGAGTCAATTATAAAAGACGAAATTGCTGAGCATTTGGATAGCAGTAACGGGATCATTCCGAGTCAGCATGGATTTACGAAGGGGAAATCATGCTTGACAAATCTACTGGAATTTTTTGAGGATGTAACTAGGAAAATTGACAAGGGAGAGTCAGTGGATGTAGTGTACCTCGACTTTCAGAAAGCCTTCGACAAGGTCCCACATAGGAGATTAGTGGGCAAAATTAGGGCACATGGTATTGGGGGTAGGGTACTGACATGGATAGAAAATTGGTTGACAGACAGAAAGCAAAGAGTGGGGATAAATGGGTCCCTTTCGGAATGGCAGGCAGTGACCAGTGGGGTACCGCAAGGTTCGGTGCTGGGACCCCAGCTATTTACGATATACATTAATGACTTAGACGAAGGGATTAAAAGTACCATTAGCAAATTTGCAGATGATACTAAGTTGGGGGGTAGTGTGAATTGTGAGGAAGATGCAATAAGGCTGCAGGGTGACTTGGACAGGTTGTGTGAGTGGGCGGATACATGGCAGATGCAGTTTAATGTAGATAAGTGTGAGGTTATTCACTTTGGAAGCAAGAATAGAAAGGCAGATTATTATATGAATGGTGTCAAGTTAGGAAGAGGGGGAGTTCAACGAGATCTGGGTGTCCTAGTGCATCAGTCAATGAAAGGAAGCATGCAGGTACAGCAGGCAGTGAAGAAAGCCAATGGAATGTTGGCCTTCGTAACAAGAGGAGTTGAGTATAGGAGCAAAGAGGTCCTTCTACAGTTGTACCGGGCCCTGGTGAGACCGCACCTGGAGTACTGTGTGCAGTTTTGGTCTCCAAATTTGAGGAAGGATATTCTTGCTGTGGAGGGCGTGCAGCGTAGGTTCACTAGGTTAATTCCCGGAATGGCGGGACTGTCGTATGTTGAAAGGCTGGAGCGATTGGGCTTGTATACACTGGAATTTAGAAGGATGAGGGGGGATCTTATTGAAACATATAAGATAATTAGGGGATTGGACACATTAGAGGCAGATAACATGTTCCCAATGTTGGGGGAGTCCAGAACAAGGGGCCACAGTTTAAGAATAAGGGGTAGGCCATTTAGAACGGAGATGAGGAAGAACTTTTTCAGTCAGAGGGTGGTGAAGGTGTGGAATTCTCTGCCTCAGAAGGCAGTGGAGGCCAGTTCGTTGGATGCTTTCAAGAGAGAGTTGGATAGAGCTCTTAAGGATAGCGGAGTTAGGGGGTATGGGGAGAAGGCAGGAACGGGGTACTGATTGAGAGTGATCAGCCATGATCGCATTGAATGGCGGTGCTGGCTCGAAGGGCTGAATGGCCTACTCCTGCACCTATTGTCTATTGTCTATTGAATGCAATGACTGCTTGAAGTCTGCGATTCATGGACATCACCAGTTGTTGGGTGTCTTCTCTGGTGATGCTCTGCCAGGCATGTATTGCAGTCATCTTTAGCTTATGCTTGTTTTGGGGGCTAGTCCCCTTCCGTTTTCTTTTCAGCAAATAAAAGGCATGTTCAATTGGGTTCAGATCGAGTGATTGACTTGGCCACTCAAGAATTGGCCATTTTTTAGCTTTGAAAAACTCCTTTGTTGCTTTAGCAGTATGTTTGGGATCATTGTCTTGCTGTAGAATAAACCGCCGACCAATAAGTTTTGAGGCACTTGTTTGAATTTTGAGCAGATAGAATGTGTTTATACACTTCAGAATTCATTATGCTACTACCCTCAGCAGTTGTATCATCAATGAAGATAAGTGAGTCAGTACCTTCAGCATCCATACATGCCCTGGCCATAACACCCCCACCGCCGTATTTCACAGATGAGGTGGTATGCTTTGGATTTTGTGCAGTTCCTTCTCTCCTCCATACTTTGCTCTTGCCATCACTCTGATATAAGTTAATCTTCTTCTCATCTGTCCACAAGACCTTTTTCCAGAACTGTGGCTGCTCTTTTAAGTACTTCTTGGCAAACTGTAACCTGGCCATCCTATTTGTGCGGCTAACCAGTGGTTTGCATCTTGCAATGTAGCTTCTGTATTTCTGTTCACCGTTCTGCAGACGGTGGTCATTGACAAATCCACATCTGACTCCTGAAGAGTGTTTCTGATCTGTCGGACAGGTGTTTGGAGATTTTTCTTTATTATAAAGAGAATTCTTCTGTCATCAGCTGTGGAGGTCTTCCTTGGCCTGCCAGTCCCTTTGCGATTAGTAAGCTCAGCAGTGCTCTCTTTCTTCTTAATGATGTTTCAAACAGTTGATTTTGGTACACCTACGGTTTGGCTGATGTCTCTTAACAGTTTTATTCTTGTTTCTCAGTGTTATAATGACTTCTTTGACTTTCATTGGCGCAACTTTGGTCCTCATGTTGATAAACAGCAATGAAGGTTTCCAAAGGTGATGGAAAGACTCGAGGAAAGACTAGGTGCTGAGAGCTCTCTTATACCTGCCTTAAGGAGGCAATTAAACACACCTGAGCAATTACAAATGCCTGTGAAGCCACGTGTCCCAAACATTATGGTGCCCTGAAATGGGGGGACGGACTATGTATAAACACAGCTGTAATTTCTTCATGGTGAAACCAAAATGTATAAAAATGGCCTTTAATAAAATCTGACAATGTGCACTTTAACCACATGTAATTTTTTTTCTATTACAAATCTCAAATGGTGGCGTACAGAGGTAAATAAATAACGTGAGGTCTTCCAACTAATCAGTTCTCAATTTTATGTTTTCTGTTTTGTGCATATGTGATTTATGTTTTTTAAAATGAATTTTGGACTTTGCTGTTAAACTTGTACTTGCACAAAATGTTGGCAGTCTTGATATTTCAGAATGGGGTTCAGTATTTTACGTCTCATGAACCACCTGTGATAGTTGCTGCTTTTGATTTCTTTTTAATTCTGTTCATTTGCTTCTACCCCATATTTGGGTTTTTTATGCACAATATCACATCAAATTTGCTTTCAATTTATTTTAGGATTCGTCTAAACAAAAACATATGATAAAGCATGCCTTGTTCAAATAATCCTGTGTAAACTGATTCCATGTTCCTCCATTTCTTCTTTGTTGCTCATCTTAAATAAGTACACGTTTAGTGTTTGTTGGTTGCTAGAACTTTTTTTCATTACTTATTCATTCAAAAACTCAACTTGCAACCCACCAACATCACCTCTACCATTTATTTCTCCTTTCTTTTAAACTTTGAATGATTAGTTTTAGTTTATTTTAGCGTAGAAACAGGCCCTTCAGCCCACCGGATCCACACCGACAATCAATTAAATAATTTACAATCAAATATTATAGCTATCTCTTTGATATCTCATATCTTTACTATATTAGACTACCCGGAAATGCACGCAGTAGAATTTATACAGTTTATAACTACATTACAACTCCAACAATCCAGCATCTGTGGAACTTTGGCAGTGCTGGAGTATTTTGGGACTATTGAATGTTGCATCTATTAATATTCAGACTCTGTTGTTTCATTTTCCTTGCAAGTTTCTAAGCGGTACAATATATTTTCCAGTGAATTCAGTGGAAAATGTACAAGCATTTGGACCCTAGCTCCAGTGGCAAACATATCCATGTTCCTGGCCTACAGATCAGACCCTGACCTTGGCTGCATTCCCATAATTATATTGAAATAACTGTTTTAAGTATTCTGGGTAGTTAATATTCTTACTATGATTTAAGTAGTACCTTTGTCAATACCAGAGGCACCAATTACAATGGTTAATGCTGTTCACTTCTTTAAGATGACTGGCAGGCTAAAAGGGAGCTACTTCTACATCCTTAGAAGGTTTAGGAAGTTTGACATCCCCAACAAGTCTCATCAACTTCTACAGATGCACCCTAGAAAGTTTTTTTTATCAGGATGCATCACAGCTTGGTTTGGGAACAGCTCCATCCAAGACCGCAAGAAATCACAGCGATTTGTAGACACAGCCCAGACCATCCTCCCTTCTATTGACTCAATGTAGACACAAACCAACCTCCCTTCTATTGACTCAATTTATACCTCGCGCTGCCTCGGCAAGGCCAGCAGCATCATCAAGGACGAGTTGCACCCTGGCCTCTCCCTCTTCGCCCCTCTCCCATCAGGCAAAAGGTATGGAAGTGTGAAAAAGCACAGCTCCAGATTCGGGGACAGTTTCATCCCAGCTGTTATAAGGCAACTGAATCATCTTACCACAACTATTATCTACCTCTTTGATGACCCTTGCACTATCCTTGATTGGACTTTGCTGGCTTACCTTGCATTAAACGTTATTCCCTTATCCTGTATCTATACACTTTAAATGGATCAATTATAATCATGTATTATCTTTCTGGTTAGCCCGCAAAAGCTTTGCTGTTTGTACTTTTCACTTTTATTTCTGCACACCTTGATATCTGTTCCTCTGCACTGTTATTTTTTATGTTTAGTATGTACTTAATATTTTAATATTTTCTTTGTGTTTGATCCAAATATTCCTGATTCTCACAGTTTTTTATTTTCTCAACTTCCTATAATAGCATCAGAAAACTTCAGAATCCCACTGCAGATGTTTGGGTTCAGACAAGTCGCACAATAGAAAACAAGATGTAATATTGTAGATTCCTGGGCACACTGCCATCTACATTCTACCAGCATAAAAAAATCCCTGTTTTTTATTTCATAACAACTTCCATACCTGTGATATTTCAATAATGCTTTCTACAATGTTGTACACAACATGGAATCTTATGTGGGGATCATACCACAGCGGGGACTTAATTGATCCATTGGTGTGTATGATTACTCTTTGAATTTGGCAAAGCAGTGCAACACTCCTTAATCCTCACAAGATTGTACATTAATTATTCTCTACTGCTCCACTCTAACCTCTGTTAAACTTTTATCAGAAAGAGAATATGGGTGTTTCTGTAAATAAGGTTACCAACCTGTGACATGGGTGGCCAAATTTGAAAGTTATTAAATCATAGTGAAATACCACAGCATTACCATGAGCTAATTTGTGATCAAAATCTGACCCAAATTTAATACTTTCAAATTTTGAGGAAAAAAAACATTTACTTTTTTACTGATTCCTAAGCTCCCTTGCAAAAATGTCGGCCAGTAACCCACCACGAGGCCCATAGTTCACGCCAGGGTCATTATAATCGTGCTGTTTGAATTTTTTTTAAATCGCGATGAGTGCAACAAAAAAAAAACAGTTAGAGATAGCATTGACAACGGGAGGGGCTACAGAATGAGGCATCAATTAACTAGGTGCGCAAACTAGATTTTTATTTCATAATTTTACGTTCTATTCATTATTAAGTATTTCAATGGAAAGGTTAAACACAAAATATAAACAATAAAAAAGAAACAATAAATATAAAAACGGTTACTCTCCTTTTAATTCACACATTTCACATGTGACCAAATGGACACCGCTACTCACGTTGTACTGCAAAAATTTTGGGCATCAGAAAACCATCTAGTCGGGTGATAAATCATAAAAATCATAAGCATAATCAGAATTTGGCTTTTATAGCGTTATTTAATTGCAAAATTAATGTAATCTTCCTGGTATAAATTAGCCTAAGGAATTGATGAAATCCTGCTTGAAAAATGTAACAAAAAAGGCAAGAAAACACAGGGACCTATCTGTTATTTTTCTTTGTAAAAACAGATTTATTTTTGCTTCATCTCATTATTTTGGCTATACACCATGGTCTATATACTACTTAAAATCCAGGATATGAAACAATGGAAATATTACATTAAAAAACAGGAAAATAACCTGGAAGTTTGGAGACCTTCAGTTTCACAACTGAGTGCCGTATTTACGGAAACACCCATACGCAAATATATTGGGGTAGGAATCTGCAACTCCACTTCTTAAATCTGCTAACCATTTAATTAGATCATGACTAAACTGATAGTAACCCAAATCTGCATTTTTTTCCACTAATTATTAACCTCTTCCTTTCAGGTCTCTATCTGCTTTTGCCTTGGAATTTCAGAGATTGTGACCCTCGAGCCACAGAACTCTTTGCGGAGAGAATGAACTCTTGTCATAAACCATTTGCCCCTTATTTTCAAACATTAATTGCTAGTTCCAGAGTGTGCTACAGGAAAAGAACATGCTCTGCAAAACCTTCCTTTCTAAACCCCTCAGGATCTTTTGTGCTTCAGTCAAGTTCACCCTCACTCCCAGGATTGACTTAGAAACTATAGCAAATAGATGCCTAGCCTTTATTTAACAATGAAATCTGCTGATTTCAGCACATTAACATCCTTTTGTACATACAACTTTGTATTTGGACAAATATGGTCTCTATGAACCTGCAGTATAACATATTTATAATTTTGTCATTTAGTTCCTTAGCAATAAATGATAACATTCTGTTAGCTTTCCTTATTACTCACGGGACCTGTTTAGATTAACTGTTCATGAACCATGCACCTGGATCTCTGCCCCACAGTGATGCAAACTGGCAGGGAAAATATTATTATTTTTCCCCACAGTACACCCTATTTGCTAAACTTGCCTGGGAGGAAGCAAGCAAGCAAACACATGGCTATCTATATTTATATATAATATAAAAGTACATTCTACGAAACCCAAAAAAATTAAGATGTGATGATTAGCCAAAGGCTTGATGATTCACCAGAAACCTGTGGGGGTGGGGGGGAAGAGAAGATAAGAGTGTTGGAAATAAAGGGAGATGAATTTCAGCTGCATATCTAGATGAAGATAGTATTGTTATTGGAAATAACAAATTTGATATGCCATTCCCTACCTTCGAATGCGAAGTGTCTTGCGGGCAATGTACGTTTTGTCAAGTTTACTTGCTGTTGTAACATTTGTAATTTGTCCAGAGTAATGTCCCACAGGCAGTAAATGTGATGAATATATAATCTATTTTATTGATGGTATAATAATAGATATTTTGTAAGACACTTGGGAAGAGAAGGGAAATTTAAATGGAATTAGTGGTAAAGATTGGAGAATATTCAGTTTTCTCATGTCCAATGGGGAAAATTGCAATTCATTCATGGATAAATATTGAACAAGAGTTCTAATATTGCGGAAACCATGTCACATATACCGAGTTACAGTTAAAAGTATTTTAACATGCTATCCAATCAGATCAGATAATACAGACCTCCCAACCCTTACGAATTTGGCGGAAACTTTCCACTTTCTTATTTCATTTCCGCCATTCCGATTTCGCCACACATTTTTCCGCAAAACACATGCCTTGCCGCTTGCTTCGCCCCGCCCTGGCCCGGCCTCGCCGCTGGTCTCACCTTGCCGCTGTACTCGCCTCGCCTCGCCTCACCTCGCCGCTGTACTCGCCTCGTCTCACCGCTGGTCTTGCCTCGTCGCTGGCCCAGCCTCGCCTCGTCGCTCGCCCGGCCTCGCCTCGCCGCTGGCCCGGCCTCACCTCACCGCTCGCCCGGCCTCGCCTCTCGCCACTGGCCTCGCCTCGCTGCGGAGCGTGAGGCCCGTTGGTGTTGAGAGGGGATGGGGGGGAGGGGGTTAGGGTGCGGGGGAGTGGGGGTCAGGGGGATGGAGGAAGGGAGGGGCAGAGAGGGGGGTGGGGGAGTGGATTTGGGGGAGGGGTGGGGGGGAGTAAGGGGGAGGGGAGTGGGGAGAGGAGGGGTGGGGGGAGTAGGGTTGGGGGGGACATGGACCATTGTGATTTGCTGTTGAAGACCACTGGAGCAAGTATGTCTTCAATTAAATTAGGTATGTGCAGTTTTTTAAATGAAACTTTTTCTTCATAACTTAGTCATACATTTTATGACCATTGTTCTTTTATTCAATACCAAGAGAATTGGGATGTGTATGGAAAAAGCAAATAGAAAAAACAAAACAAAACAATTTTTTCTTTGTAAAAGGTATTTCTGTTCAATAACCTTTCTATAATAGTAGAATATACTTATGATAGGCCTGACATTGTACATGTAGTCCAAGAACTAGACTGTTGGAAATAATAGTCGTTTCTCACACGTGAATGTAGCGCAATGTGTACGCGCATTTGGTGTGCATACTTTTTTTTTTGCTGAAAAGTTGCATTACGCGCCATGTTATGAATTTTGATGTAAATTTTGGACAAATGTTGGGAGGTCTGGCTAATACTAAGCTTTAATGCAATCAAGTCTAACTCAAGTACAATGGGTAAAGCAATGGGGAAGGTGCAAAATGCACTACAATTGTAGTGCACCAGTTCCATAGGGACAGTTCAATGTCCACAATGGGGTTGAGGTGAATAGGACGGTACCCTTTCTTATGAAAGGACTGTTCAGATGCTTGATTAAAAGGGAAGAAGCTGTTCCTGCGTATGTAGTGGGTGCTTTCAAGCTTCTGTATCTTCTGCTTGATCTGAGCAGGGGGGGGGGGGAATGAATGTCCGGGGTTGGACAAGTCTTTGATTATGTTGACTGCTTTTCTGAAGCAGTGTAAAGTGTAGATGAGTCAATGGTGGTGAGTCTGGTTTGTGTGATATACTGGGCTGCATCTACATATCTCTGCAGTTTCTTGTGGTCTTGGGCAGAGCTGTTCCCAAACCAAGCTGTGATGCAACCTGATAGTATGCTTTAATGGTGCATCAGTAGAAACTTGTAAGAATCATTGGAGACATGCTAAATTTCCTCATTCTCCTCAGGAAGTAGAGACATTGGTGTACTGTCTTCAATGTGATTGCTGTGACAGATCGTTGATGATATTAACTCCAAGGAACTTGCAGCTCTCAACCATTAACTTGAAGCACCTCCCATCAAGGACAGTTGTTAATTATTAATTTTGGACTAAACATTATATCAGTTTCAAATAAATGCTATGCTTAAATTATTCTGATTTTTCTCCGGATTGTAACTGAGTTGGCACTTTATTAGAAAAAAGTCAATTGCATAAAAGAAATATATTAAATGTACTTCTCCCCGTGACCTGCGTGGGTTTTCTCCGAGATCTTCGGTTTCCTCCCACACTCCAAAGACGTACAGGTATGTAGGTTAATTGGCTGGGTAAATGTAAAAATTGTCCCTAGTGGGTGTAGGATAATGTTAATGTACGGGGATCGCTGGGCGGCACGGACTTGGAGGGCCGAAAAGGCCTGTTTCCGGCTGTATATATATGATATGATATGATATGATACTTACATAGTGGTTTAAAAGTCTCATTATCAATTGATGGATTAATGTGTGCAGAGAAAATTGATATCTTTAGCTGTTGATACAATAGAAATTACATAGTTTGAAAAATATGTAAATCTATTAAGATTACTAACTTTGCTTTCAGCTGTAGGAAATAGTAATGAAGGTGGAAGGGGTAAAACTGGAACCAGACTCTTTCAAGATTTTCAAATGTTGAGTAGGATATGGACCCATCCTTGGTGTTTGCAGTTGGACTACATCAGTAAAGAAAACAAGGTACAGTAAAAACAGTGAATTCCATTGGTGTTATTTTTTTCAGTTGTGGCATTTTTCACTGAAGTTCAAAATATATAATAATAATAATATATTCCTTTTATTTGTCCCACTGCGGGGAAATTTGCAGTGTTACAGCAGCAAAGTGGATAGCAAGAGACATTCATTATAAATACAAATAAAGATAGGACAATTGTCATCATTTACTGTGTTTTTTGTTTTATGGCAGTTATACGTTAAAAAGTTGGTCATTCTGAAAAACATCTGATAGGATTGCATCTTGGTGCAACATATAACAGATTGAAATTTGTGTCATGTTTAAAGAGTTATTTGAAAAATAAATCCAAACAGATACTCCAGATTGCAGCATCTGCCTTGAATGATAAGCACATTAGATATATGTAAATATCAAACTCACTTGCAGTAATCCCAGTGAGTTATGCTGTAGAATGGTTTGTCCATCCTGTGTGAAGTGTTTAATCAGAATACACTGATTTGCAGCACAGTTTGCAATAATGATTCTGCAGTAGTTAATAATCTAGCGTTTTGGACTGACAACCCAGAAACCAGAGTTCAAGTGACACATGACACCTGTAAAATTGGAATTTAATTAATAATTTTAAATAAAATTATACGTCATTACCATTTTTCAAATAGTGAAAGATAGTGGAAACTGAACACTTCCATTTCTAAGACAAATATTTTCTTGCATCTGGATGTTACTGGCAAATCCAGCTTTTATTGCCCATTCCAAATTCCCTGCGAAAGTGGGGAGAAACTACTATATTGATTCCCTGCATTAATTTTGATAAAGTTACATCCACTGTGTAGTTGGGTAGGGTGATCTAGGATACAGAGCAGCAACATTGAGGGAGTTTGTAAAAGGAAAGTTGTGTGATGAAGTAAACGTTAACAATAACCAATTTATTTCTATTTGTATAGGGATACTTTGATGAGGACAGTATGGATGAATTCATTGCATCAGACTCTGATGAGACTTCAATGAGTCCTTCCTCAGAAGATGATAAAAGGTGTTTCTTTTTCTTATCTATATTTACTAAACTCAAAATCATATTGTACTTTTATAATATTTCAGTTCAATGTAATTCTACAATTTTGCCAGGTTTAATAGTTAAATTAAACCTAGTTATTCTATTTATAATGTAAAATGGTAAAATATTGAGTACTTTTGGACTTTTGGATGTACAGGGGAGTAAAACTACTTGGATAGTGGAGAACAATATTCTTACAAGTGCAGAAAAGGCCTAAGTGAACTGTGCAGTTGTTTATGTTTCGCTTGGGTTTTTCTACCACCCAGCTCCATGGTGGTAGCCAATTGGATACAAAATTGGTTAAAGATAGGAAATAAATTGTGGTAGGTTGTTTTTCTGATGGGAGGCCTGTAATACGTAGTGTACCAAAGGAATCTGTGCTGGGTCCATTATTGTTCGTTATCTACATTAACAAATTGGATGTGAATGTAAGTGGCTTAGTTAGTAAGTTTGCCAATGGCACAAAAATTAGGCATACAATGGACAGCGATGAAGGTAATCTACGGTGCCCTCAAAAATGTTTGGGACAAAGACCCATCATTTATTTATTTGCCTCTGTACTCCACAATTTGAGATTTGTAATTTTTAAAAAATCAGATGTGGTTAAAATGCACATTGTTAGATTTTAATAAAGGCCATTTTTACACATTTTGGTTTCACCATGTAGAAATTACAGCTGAGTATATACATCGTCCCCCCATTTTAGAGCGCCATAATGTTTGGGACACATCGCTTCACAGTAATTGCTCAGGTGTGTTTAAATGCTTCCTTAATGCAGGTATAAGAGAGCTCTCAGCACCTAGTCTTTCCTCCAGTCTTTCCATCATCTTTGGAAACTTTTATTGTTGTTTATCATCATGAAGACCAAAGTTGTGCCAATGAAAGTCAAAGAAGCCATTATGAGACTGAGAAACAAGAATAAAATTGTTAGAGACATCAACCAAACCTTAGGCTTACCAAAATCGACTGTTTGGAACATCATTAAGAAGAAAGAGAGCACTAGTAAGCTTACTAATTGCAAAGGGACTGGCAGGCCAAGGAAGACCTCCACAGCTGATGACAGAAGAATTGTCTCTATAAGAAAGAATAATCCCCAAACAACTGTCCGACAGATCAGAAACTCTTCAGGAGTCAGGTGTGGATTTGTCATTGCCCATAGAAGACTTCATGAACAGAAATACAGAGGCTACACTGCAAGATGCAAACCACTGGTGAGCTGCAAAAATAGGATGGCCAGGCACAGTTTGCCAAGAAGCAACCACAGTTCTGGAACAAGGTCTTGTGGACAGATGAGACGAAGGTTAACTTATATCAGAGTGATGGCAAGAGCAAAGTATGGAGGAGAGAAGGAACTGCCCAAGATCCAAACAAGGTACTGCTGAAGGTACTGGCTCACTTATCTTCATTGATGATACAACTGCTGATGGTAGTAGTATAATGAATTCTGAAGTGTATAGACACGTCCTATTTGCTCAAGTTCAAACAAATGCCTCAAAACTCATTGGCCGGCGGTTCATTTTACAGCAGGCAATGGTCCCAAACATACTGCTAAAGCAACAAAGGCGTTTTTCAAAGCTAAAAAATGGTCAATTCTTAAGTGGCAAAGTCAATCACCCGGTCTGAACCCAATTGAGCATGATTTTATGTGCTGAAGAGAAAGCTGAAGGGGACTAGCCCCCAAAACAAGCATAAGCTAAAGATGGCTGCAATACAGGCCTGGCCGAGCATCACCAGAGAAGACACCCAGCAACTGGTGATGTTCATGAATCGGAGACTTCAAGTAGTCATTGCATGCAAAGGATATGCAACAAAATACTAAACATGACTACTTTCATTTACATGACATTGCTGTGTCCCAAACTTTATGGTGCCCTGAAATGGGGGGGACTATGTATAAAAACTGCTGTAATTTCTACATGGTGAAACCAAAATGTATAAAAATGGCCTTTATTAAAATCTGGCTGTGTACTTTAACCACATGTAAATTTTTCTATTTTACAAATCTCAAATTGTGGAGTACAGAGGAAAATAAATAAATGATGGGTCTTTGTCCCAAACATTATGGAGGGCACTGTATGATTACCACGGGATTCTGATCAACTGGGCCAGTGGGCCAAGAAATGGCAGAAGAGTTTAATTTAGATAAATGTGAGGTTTCGCATTTTGAGACGGTAAACTAGGGCACTGCTCCTGATTTGGTTTCCTTTACCCAATGGTCTAGCCTCCTCCATTGCCAGAGTGAGGCCACATGCAAACTGGAGGATCAGCAACTAAATTTTTGCTTGGCTTGTAAGCCAACGGTATGAATATTAAATTCTCCAATTTTAGGTAATTAACCTCCATTTACCCTCCATTTTCCCTCTTCTACCCCCCCACCCCCACCCTTTTTCCCCCTTCCTTTCCCTGTGCCCCATCTGGATGCCCACTCACTTCTCCCTTCACCCTGTCCCCTGCCACCTATTTTCCTCCCTCTGGCTTCAAATTTCATGCTGCTTCTATCCTTTTATCACATTTTTTTGTCTTTTCATTTCAGGCCTTTGTCCAATCACCTGCCAAAGGGTAATAAAAAGGAACTGTAAATGCTGGTTTATACCAAAGATAGACACAAAATACTTGCAAAATGGACAAGTGATGTTTCGGGTTGGGACCCTTCTATACTGACCTGAAATGCCACTTGTCCATTTTCACCAGAGATGCTGCCTGACCCACTGAGTTACTCCAGCATTTTGTGTGTCGCTAAAACTAGAGGGCTTGGGTTGAAGGTGAGCGAGGGAAGATTTAGTAGGGATCTGAGGGGGCAACATTTTCACACAGATGGTGAAATAAGTTGCCAGAGGATGTAGTAGTGCTGGGTACAAATAGAACATTAAGAAAAGGCCTGGGTAGATGGATAGTAAAGGTTTGTCAGCTTGGACACATTAGACTGAAGGGCTATTTCTGTTCTGTACAGCTCTGATTGTATGACGCAAAGTTTGTGTAAACATTAGGCAATAATTAATCTTTTTTGAATTTTTTAGCATTTCATGTGTTAGGATTTTATGCTGTTATAAATAGTGTGATTGGGAATGTGTTGCAGAAACTGATTGTAATACCATAATAAAGAGATGTGTGCTCCACTCATTACTTTAACTGTATAAAATATAGTAAAAAGAAAAAAAAGCGTGGAAAGAAAAATGAAAGCAGCTCTAAGGAAAGTGGCAGTGACAATGATGTAGAAGTGATCAAAGTCTGGAATTCAAGATCACGTGGTGGAGGGGAAGGAAGTACAGAAGATAAAATTGCAGAACCTACTATTGCGAAAATCGAAGAGGGTGAGAATTTAGTTTATTATTTGAATGGTGTTAGTGTGAAACTTCTAAATATTTGTATAATTCACAAATCAATGTATAAAATGTCAATGTATAGGACAATACTGTGTTTAGATAAATAGAATTGATTTAATGTGATATGTCTTTACAATTGCTATGGGGCCAATATTTTTTATACAAATTTGAAACAAACAGAAGCTAGAACATCGATGGTTGTAAAATAATAATCTGACTTCATAGTCAGTGGTATTGTGTGTTACATAATTCACTTTATGTCCTATATGTGGTCCACCATACTGTAAATATATTTCACGTGATGTCAATTTTGGTTCTTGCAGTGAAGCCTCCCGCTGTTACCAATCCAGGTAGTCCTGCTGCTGACTGGTACAAAGAATTCATTACTGATGCTGATGCAGAAATACTTCACCATTCAGGGAAAATGTCCATCTTGTTTGAAATTCTATACATGTCAGAAGAAAAAGGAGAAAAAATGTAAGTGAGCATCACTTCATTATAAACCACAACGTATTACTGGTTTAGAGAGTGTCCTCTCTGAAGATAGTATGACTTAATCTTTGTTTTAATTCCGCTACATTTCCCCATTTCATTTTGTCAGCTTTGTGCAGCTTCCAAATGTCGAGGGCAAAATAATCTGTCATGTGTCAATGACAATGAAAGATAGTGCTCTCTGGTCAGCAATGGGGAGATCTGTAACATTTTGAGATGTGTCTGCTGAACAATATTATCTACCAGCTCTCTTTTCTAGCTTTCTATCTCCTCTACAGTCACTCTGAAGAAGGGTCCTGACCAGAAAAGTCACCTGTCCATGTTCTCCAGAGATGCTGCCTGGCCTGCTGAGTTGCTCCAGTCTTTTTTTGTAAACCAGCATCTGCAGTTCCTTATATCACAATAATATCTACCACATCTGGGGATGAAAACGCACAGTATTGTTTGTAATAGTTTGTTGCCTTCAAGAAAGGGGGAATATTCTGCAGCTAAAGCTGTATCTACAAGAGTTATATGGTCAATTTTATCTATCCTAACAGCAGGTTGACGTAATAAATTAATCTAAAATACTCAATCAAACACCAACAGTGACTTAGATTTGAAGCCCATCTAGGGGGTTTTCTGTGGTAAGTGAGCACATTCTCTGTGACTGGTGGGTTCCCCTTGGATTGTCTGGTTTCCTCCAACATCCTAAAGACGAGCAGAAAAGTGCTACTGGGCAACTATAAAATGCCCCCAGGGTATGTGGATTGTAAGTGAATCAGTGGGGAGGCAGTAGAAGAATAGATTATAGAGAAATATGTCGAGGAAGGGGGTGGGATGAATGGATAGGCAGGTAGCCTGCATAGACTCAATGAGGCGCCTGGTCTTTTGTGTTGTCGAGAAATAATGGACCCCTTATTTTGCAGCAGCCATATTTTTTTGAGAATCCAGATATGCCATTTTGTTTGCCTCAGTTGGATATTTTATAAATAAAAATGAATTAATTTAAATAATAACAAAATGAGCATCAAATCACACAGATGGGGGAAACACATTTTTGGATAATGGCCTTTCATCAGACTGGAGAGGTGAGAAATCAATTGTTTTATGTTGCTCTGAATAGGACAGAGGGAAGAAAGAGAACATCTGATAGATGGAGATTGAGAAACGGAATAACATTAAAAGTGGTACCAACTGAAAGAGGATGATTGTCTTACTTCATCTATCTGGAGAAAATGTAAATAGAAAGATAGAAAGAATGGATGAGAGGGGAAAAATATAGTGCTGGAACTGAGAATACAAAACACCTTTTATTTGTGGCAAATCCGAAATAGCAGAGAATGCTACAAATATTTCATAGGTCAGGCAAATTCTGAGAGAACCAGCTTATGTTTCAGTTTGATGGCCTTTCAAACAAAGGGTTATTTTCTTTGCAGTTTCCAAGATATTCAGCAGGTTGATTTCTCACAAGTACACAACATGGTTATCTCTAAATTTTTGTAATTACTGACTCCAGTTAATCATACAGAAGCAGTTTTTATGAGCAATGCTTAATTACTGCCTTACAGTCATTGAGTGGCAAATGGTATTTTTCTGATACTTTTACTCAAAGCAGGTATTATTAACCGTCACGTATCAACTATTTCATTGTTTTACTCCTAATCTTTAATTATTTTGTGGTGATCGTACACTCCATCCAATGAGCCGACCAAGTTGTTGTTGCACTATATATATCGTGGAGCTGAAATCTACAACAATTTGATTGAAAAAGCTTGCAGTTGCCAGTATTGTGAACAAAGTAAAGAATTATTTGGTCAGGCATTTGTGATTGAATGTTTTGCTTTATTCCCTGTGGATTTATTGAGTTCTTGTATGAAGATTTAGTTATTTGTAAGACTGCAGTTGTTCTGCATGTTGCTCTTCCTTGCAATTTGAGGTTTTAAATTGGTCAGGTAACCTCCATTTTTAAATTGACTTTAAAGCAAGCAAAGCAAATTCATTAAATATGACAAAAGTATTACTAATTTCAATTTGACATGCTCTTCTCCCTAGTTTTCAATAACAATATTGGGGATTATTTAGTCGGGTAGTTTCTTTACAGTAAAGTGTACAGTAATGTAGACTTTGATCTTTAACATTACTCAAAAATAATACCAATTATTCTGTAACTTCTTCCCACTCCTTGACCAATTTATTATTTTTGAAATCAAATATATTGACTACTGCAAAAGCGAGTGAAAAAATGATTGGTGTAATTGAGTAAAGTCGACAATATTTTAATTTTATTTCAGACTTGTCTTCAGCCAATCACTGATATCATTGGATTTGATAGAAGACTTTCTGGAAATGGCAAGTAAAGAAAAGTCAGAAGGGAAAAATAATATTTATAAAGGTAATCTTATGCCATCCATCTAATCCTCCAAGATAACTTGTGGTATGATCTCTGTATTACAGAAAGTATTACCCAGTTTTGTAATCTATTTTAATTTAATTTCAGATTAATGAAAGTAGTAGTGCTTGCATGAAACTAATTTTAAAAAGCACTTTCTGGTACTCCTGTAGGATTCATTGCTCAAAGGAACCTCCTCATATTGGTGCTCTAATACTCTATTTCGCATGCATGTTCATTTGTTTATCACTTCTTGCTCTTTAATCTACACAAGTTCATATACTTTTTAAATGTTAATTTGAGAACTTTTATCAACTTGGAGAAGGATGAAATGTTAAATCTAGAACCTGCCTGCCTTATATGATATGGACTTAAAAAGTACGGTACTGCCATGGCAACATCTAAAACAGTTGATAGTGTATCGGTGCAACTCAATGGGTAATATCTTTTGAGGATTCACTATTCCTTTTTATGCACACTCTGCCTCCACCAACCATCCTTGATGATATTCACCATGCCTTCCACAGATGTAAATATGGGCCTGGAGATTTGTAACCATACTAAAATTGCCATTCTCGGATATCATTTAGGGTAAATGACTGAAAACATCCCCACATGTTAATCATGTCTCTTTGATTACAATCCTGACTATTTGATATTTTGAACAATTTTCTGCACCAGTCTGATTACCATACCACTATTATTGAGAGTTTTTGTTAACCTTGTTGGGAGTCTCATACATGTGGACAATTGCACAAACGGACTGGAGTATTAAATGCTAAATACCCAAAGAGTTATTCCAAGATATATCAAGGAGGAGTTATTTTCACATTTCATTAAAATTGGGCAATGTAGAAGTTTTCTTTTGCCTTCCTGAGGTTTTTGAAGAAAATTAACAGAGTTGAAAACCGAAATTTGAGCCTATTCTTATCCTTATAGTATGATTGCATGTTCCTTCACTTTAGAAAATCAGTGTCATCCAGTAGTTCAAAAAATCTAACCACCAAATTATGCAGGATTAACTGAATTTTACTGTATCTGACAAAAATCCCTGTGGTAGTCAAACTTAATAAAAGGATCCAAGGAAGAAGGGCTTTGTCTCAGTGGTAGAAAGGAAAATATAAAGCTTTTTTTTAGTGACACGGAGGTAATTTGCTGTTGCGTTTCACAGATCCCACAACTTTTAGTTATAGGCATAAATGTGTTAGACATGAGTAAAAAGTTTGTAGATACAGCTAAACTTGGCTTGGTGTTTGTAGAGGAAGAAAGCTGTATATTATAGGAAGGTATCGATCAACAGTGGAACTCCATCAAAAGGTTATACATAAGGCTTTTGGAGCAGTGTGACAAACAAAGAAGGAAATTAAAAGTGTAGAGGGACTTTGGGCTGAATTTTTCCATGTCCGTGAAGTTGTCAGACTAATTAGATAAGCTGGTTAAAATAAAAGTATACGAGGTACTTTATTGGTTGAGTTGGTGTGAAGGTTATTGTAAACCTATATGAAGCCGAAGTCCTAGACAATTTGAATGCAGTTCTCATGTAATAGGAAAGGTGTGCTAACACTATGGAAGTTATGAAGATGATTTATTTGGATATTGCTACGCCTGAAAGATTTTAGTTGAAGAAATGTTGTCTAAACTGGTATTGTTTATTTTCAAAGCGAGGTGGGACTGGTGGGTAAAGAGAAAGATGGGAACGGTGAATGCAGAGAGGTACATTTTTATTGAGATGTATAAAACAGAGTGATTTAAATGAGACAGATCTATCTTCCTTACCAAGGTTGTCAATAACTAAGGGTCTTAGATGTAACTTGAAGAATTTGGTTTTACCTAAAAAGGACTGGGGGGCTACAAAATGCTTTTGCAATGACAGTTAAGGCAAAATAACATTTGTCGCAATTTTTCAGAACTCAACTACCTGCTGAATTCTATAGGACTAGGGCAGCACAGTGGTGCAGCAGCAGAGTTGCTGCCCTACAGCGCCAGAGATCTGGGTTCAATCTTGACTATGGGTGTTGTCTGTGTGGAGTTTGCACGTTCTTTGCGTGGGTTTTGGGGTGCTTCAGTTTCCTCATGCATTCCATTTGTGGGTTCATTGACTTCTCTAAATTGCCCCTAGAGTGTAGGACAGAACTAGTGTACGGGGTGACAATAGGTGCAGGAGGAGGCCATTCGGCCCTTCGAGCCAGCACCGCCATTCAATGTGATCATGGCTGATCATTCTCAATCAGTACCCCGTTCCTGCCCTCTCCCCATACCCCCTACTTCGCTATCCTTAAGGGTGAATGTTGGTCGGCGCGGACTTGGTGGGCTGTAGGGCCTGTTTCCATGCTCTATCTTTTAAATTAAAACTAAACTGAAGACTACAGTCTGAGAAGTAAGATTGGAGTGAATAATTTTAGTTGCTTATCTGGTATTTGGCCTCTTAAAATACACAGAGTTCAGTGCAGGAACAAGTATGACTTGCTACCGTTATACAAGACCTTGTTGAAACCACACCTGGAGTATTGTGCAAGTTGTGGTCTCTTTACCCAAGTATATACTTGCCATAAAGGAAGTGCAGCAAAGGTTCACCAGACTGATTCCTGGGATGGCAAGACTACAGTACAAAAAGAGATTAAGTTGACTAGGTTTGTATTCACTAGAGCTTAGAAGAATGAGAGGGGATTTAATTGAGTCTTACATGTTTGACAGGGCTAGACAGATTGGGTGTGAGAAGGATGTTTCCCCCTGTCTGGAATGAGGGGTCAAATCTCAGGTTACAGAGCAAAAGATTTAGGACTAAAATTAGAAATTCTGTTGCTCAAATGGTTATTTGCTCCGACAGAACTGTAGATACAATGTGCTAAATATCTTTAGATCGGGAGGAAATTTTCCAGTTGCAAAATGCAAGATAGGGTGTGGGAAGAGAGCAGGAATTCAGTAATGGGAAAGATGAGCAGCCATGATCACCTGGAGTGCCTGGGCAGATTCAAAGCCAAAGGTCCTGATCCTATATTATGAATGTGATGGGCTGAGTGGCCTCTTGCTGTAAATGTATATGTCTTCATCCTTAAAGAGATTTGAAGTATTAACATTGGGGTTAAAGTTTATTTATTCAACGTTTAGGTTAGTTAACCCATGCCTATAGTCATCAGCTGAATTTTGCTTATACATCTGGTATTAGGTTGTATTGCTTCATAACATAATTAATCTACAGCTGGTCTGCATTTTAGTTCCATTGTGATTAGACATTAGAAGCTTGATTCCTGGAAGTATTACTTTGGGGATGAAATTTGTCTGGAATATATTATTCCTCAGTAATTAATACCATGCACATATGGGTGAAATAATAAGGTTAATATTATAATTTAGGAGGATACTTTTTTTTTTTTTAATTAGATTTTTATGGAAAGATAAAGAGTATAATTAGCTAAACGTAAAATTGGGCTGTATTTTCTGATTTCAAATAATCAATTGAAGAATTGAACATTTAAAGCTATACCGATTAAAGACTAGAATCTACAGAACTTTGTTGGAAACGCAGTTTTAAGGACTCAACGGAAGTCTGTTTTACACTCATACGAATAGAGTGTTATTTCACTGTTTGATACCAATATTATTGGAAACAAAGCTTTACTGGTATTTTGTTCTAATTTACTGAAAATATTTATAATGACAGTTGGTCAATTTGAATGTGTTAATGCTCAACCACATATTCAAAGTTTAGAAACTCTGGTAGCTGAACTAAATCGGGGAAACAGGACTTCCTGATGATGTAAAAGTGACGTAGAGCTGTTTGTGTAACGTCACAGACCTAATTGTAATTGGTGGAACTTTTCTGAGATGCACGGAATCTTAATTGGTGTTTAAGGAGCCACGAGATTTTATGCAGTTGATATTTTTTGATATTTTTAATATCTAAATGCAAAGATTTTGTCAGGAGTTATTCTATAAACTTTATACTTTGAATAAGAAGTTAATCTTGAGCATTTTTCCATTGAATAGTAAGATCGTCTTTAATATTGACTATGATTGTAGCTTTTGATCAACTTGTTGATTTTTTCCCTTTAATAACAAATATTGAAACCGATTCCCCTAATGGTGAGTTTTATTTGTGAAAATGCTTGTTGATGAGGAACAAGAAATCCTGAATTATAAATGTTATAAATATTGGGAGAAAAAACTAGCATGATTTTGAAGGCAAGACATCTAGGGAAAGCTTTGGTCACAGCAGAAAATCTCAATCGTTCACAGCCCCATATGTTCACAGCTCCCTGTGCACTCACAAAAGAGTTCTGCTCTAACTCCATTAACAAGTTTACAAACGACACCACTGTAGTAGGTCAGATCTTGAACAATGATGAGACAATGCAGGAAGCAGATGGAGAACTTTGAAAAATAGTGTCAAGATAACAACCTGTCAATGTCAGCAAGAAAAGGAGCTAGTTATTGACTTTAGGAGCAAGGTGGAATATCTAACTCTCAGCATTGAGATGGAGTGGAGATGGTCAAGAGCTTATAGTACCTCGGCATAAATATCACCAAGTTTTTAAATCCTGGACTAACTACATTGGAGCTACAGTCAAGAAAGCACACCAACCTCTGCAGAAGACCAAGGAAATTCAGCTTGTCTCCAATGACGCTTGCCAACTTCTGCTGATGCACTGTAGAAAACAGCTTGGTTTGGCAACAATTCTGCCCAAGACTACAAGAAATTGCAGAGAAATTGCATCTATACTTCCTGCTGCTCCTGGAAAATATCCTTTTTCACCCTGATTATTCACTCTACTCCACTTTCCCATCAGGCAGAAGATACTTTTTTTAATATCAAAAAATACTTTATTCAAGTAATAAATATTTACAAAATATCTTCTTTTCAAAAACCCCATCCGACATTTCTGGAGGTTACACATTCAATGCAGATATTCATTTCCAAATTTACACAGAATCCCTTATTTGGAGGGGCGTCTCCACCACACCCTGCCCCCCATGTCCAGCAGCGGAAGAACCCTAGACTGTGGTCCTCCCCCACCAACGCTTGAAAGCATGTGCCAACAGATTCGGGAATGGCTTTTTCCCTCCACTGTCATCACACTACTGAATGGTCCTCTGTAAGCTAGGGTGTCAACCTGATCTTCCAACCTGCATCATTATGGACCTCAGTTTTGCAGAAAATAAATTGTGCATCATGCAGCTTTAATTAACAAAGAAAATATTTAGTTAAAGACTGAACCTAACTAGAGTATTTATTTAATTAGCTAAATCACTGCCAATAGTTTACTCCACCAGCATGCAGTTACATTTTCTTAAAACATCTTTTTCTATGTAACGAGCATATTTAGTAACAATGTAACAAGGCCTGTTTTAGATACAGTGTAGCATATTGGACTAGGTAAGCTTGAATTAACGCAATTTTGAGAAATAAAAGAGTGGGGATAAGATAGGAAATCATATCTCAGCTGGTCTTATCTAGGTTGGGGGGGGGCTATACATAATATAAGATGAATTTACTGAACACAAAGCTATTTGAAGCTAATTTTGATATTTAGACAACTGAAGAATGTACTTGGCTTGCTTGAGGAAACATAAAGGACCTGCCTGAGGTATTGATGGGATTCACAAAATATATTTAGTAAGGTTACAGAAACCTCCTGCATTGAAATGAATGTAACCACATGAATGAAAACATATTCCCTAAATTGAGTGGAGATATGTACACATTGAGTCGGAGGAATGAGTAGATAGATAGTTTATTATACAAGACCATAAAGTAGTACATTTTGGTTACAATGATGCATGCCCTTAATAATTTCCTTTTCATTGGTAGGCGGAAGTAAATTAAGGTAAAGTGGATTGAAGTGGATTCCAGCTTAATGACATCACAGGCGACCAAATAGTACCTATCTAGCGGTCCATTCGTAATGTTGTCTCAGTCTTCCTGGATGCAGCCATGAACTTAATTTGCTTGGGAGATGCAAATTGAGCATCAGTAAACGTTCCTACATCTGACAAATGATGGAATGATTGTTATGAGACAGCTAATGGCATTAGCATAGGATACTACCCTGCGGTATCCGTGCAGTGATACCCGGTAGCTAGTGGTGATTGTCTTTCAAAATCACAATTATCTTAGTGCATGTTAACGTACGCTTCCAACTAGAGCATTTTCCCCATGATGCCCATTGAGTTCAATTTTGTTTGAACTTTTTGATGGCACAGTTGGTCAAGTGCTGACTTTATCAGTGGTACCTTCCCCTTACCTCTGGTTTGTATATGAACCATGGCAGCAAAGAGGACTGCATCCAATCGGTCCTGATGAAAGTAAGCTGGACCAATTATTAAATGCTGCTTGATAGCACAATTGAAAACACCTTGCATCACTTTGATGATTGTGAGTATATGGATTGGCAGGTAATAGTTGGGTTGAATTTGTTCTGTTTAGTTTAGTTTATTATTGTCATGTGTACTGAGGTACAATGAACAACTTTTTGCATGCGATCCAGTTAGCGAAAAGACTATACATGATCGCAATCAAGCTGCCCACAGTGTACAGACAGATACAGGATAAAGGGTATAACGTTTAATGCAATATAAAGTCCAGTAAAGTCTGATTAAAGATGGTTTGAAGGTCTCCAATGAGGGAGGTGGGAGGTCAGGACTGCTCTAGTTGGTGAGAGGATGGTTTTGTTGCTTGATAACGGCTGGGAAGAAACTGGCCCTGGATCTAGAGGTAAGCATTTTCAGGCTTCTGTACCTCTTGTCTGATGGGAGAGGGGAGAAGAGGGAGTGACCAGGCTGAGACTGGTTGTTGATTATGCTGGTGGCCTTGCCATGGCAGCATGAAGTGTAGATGGAGTCTGTGTGAGGGAGATTGGGTTGTGTGATGGTCTAGGCTACGTCCACAACTCGGCAATTTCTTGCGGTCTTGGATGGAGCTGTTCCCAAACCATGCTGTGATTTATCCCAATAGAATGCTTTCTACTGTAGGTGCATCTATCGTAATTGGTGAGGAATTTTGGGGGCATGCCTAACTTCCGAAGGAAGAAGAGGCGTTGGTGTGCTTTCTTGGCTATTGCTTCCGATGTGGCTGGTCCAGGACAAATTCCTCAAGGATCTGTCAAATTCCTGGTGATATTTATTCCTAAGAACTTGAAGCTTTCAACCATCTCTACTTCGGTGCCATTAATCTGTACTGGGGGTGTGTACCGCTTCGCTTCCTGAAGGCAATCATATTCTCCTTTGTCTTACTGATGTTGAGGGAGAGGTTGTTGTTTTGGCATCAGCTTACGAGGTTCTCAATCTCCGTCCTGTTCTTTGTTTTGTCATTATTTGATATCTGGCCCACTGCGGTGGTGTCGTCAGCAAACTTGTAAATTGAGTTAAGTTGGTATTTGGCTGCACAGTCATGAGTGTGTAAGGAGTAGAGAAGGGGATTAAGAACGCAGCCTTGCGGGGCATTGATGTTGAGGATTATTGTAGAAGATGATTTATCACCTATCCTCACTGTGGTTTTTATGAGCTGGATATATATTGGTAATTTTCCAAATTGCGTAGACACCAGTATTGTAATTGTATGAGAACAGTGTGACCGGAAACCCAGCTAATTATGAAGAGCAGGTCTTCAGTGTCACTAAAATATAATGGGATTATCTGTTTTGATCCACATTAGTCAGGAAATGGTGTTAGGTAAACTGTTGGGACTGAAGGCAGATAAATCCCCAGGGCCTGATGGTCTACATCCCCGAGTACTCAAGGAGGTGGCCCTAGAAATCGTGGATGCATTGGTGAACATTTTTCAATGTTCTCTCGACTCTGGGACAGCTCCTGTGGACTGGAGAGTAGGCAATGTAACTATACTTTTTAAGAAAGGAGGGAGAGAGAAAACAGGGAATTATAGCCAATTAGCCTTA
Organism: Rhinoraja longicauda; assembly: GCF_053455715.1. Taxonomy (NCBI): domain Eukaryota; kingdom Metazoa; phylum Chordata; class Chondrichthyes; order Rajiformes; family Arhynchobatidae; genus Rhinoraja; species Rhinoraja longicauda. The sequence continues at coordinate 4,458,699 of NC_135967.1, read as the reverse complement.
CATCGGTAGTGAGGAAGATGCTTGAGTCAATTATTAAAGATTTTTTTAGCAGTGCATTTGGAAAGCAGTGACAGGATCTGTCAAAGTCAGCATGGATTTATGAAGGGGATCTAATGTTTGTCTGGAATATTTTGAGGATTTAACAAGTAGAATAGACAAAGGAGAACCAGTGGATGTGGTGTATCTGGACTTTCAAAAAGCCTTTGACCAGGTCCCACACAAGAGATTAGTGTGCAAAATTAGAGCACATGGTATTGAGGGTAGGGTATTGACATGGATAGAGAACTGGTTGGCAGACAGGAAGCAAAGAGTGGGAATTAACAGGTTATTTTCAAAATGGCAGTCAGTGACTAGTGGGGTGCCGCAAGGCTCTGTGCTGGGACCCCAGTTAGTTACAATATATATTAACGATTTAGATGAGGGAATTAAAAGTAACATCTCCAACTTTGCGGATGACACAAAGCTGGGTGGCAGTGTGAGCTGTGAGGAGGATGCTATGAGGCTGCAGGGTGACTTCAATAGGTTGGGTGAGTGGGCAGATGCATGGCAGATGCAATATAATGTGGATAAATGTGAGGTTATCCACTTTGGTGGCAAGAGCAGCAAGGCAGATTATCTGAATGGTGTTAAGAACAAAGGATATGCCATTTAGGACTGAAATTAGGAAAAAGATTTTCACCCAGAGTTGAGAATCTGTGGAATTCTCTGCCACAGAAGGCAGTGGAGGCCAATTCACTGGATGAATTTTCAAGAGAGTTAGATTTAGCTCTTAGGGCTAAAGGAATCGGGATATGGGAAAAAGCAGGAACAGGATACTGATTTTAGATGATCTGCCATGATCATATTGAATGGTGGTGCTGGCTCAAAAGGCCGAATGGCTTACTCCTGCATCTATTTTCTATGTGTCTGATTAGGTAAAGGGGAGGTGCAACTGGACCTGGGTGTGCTTGTAAATCAGTCACTGAAAGTAAGCATGCAGGTACAGCAGGCAGTGAAGAAAGCTAATGGCATGTTGGCCTTCATTGCGAGAGGATTTAGGTGCAAGGAGTACCAACTGCAAGGACTAGGGATCATAGTTTAAGAATAAGGGGTAGGCCATTTAGGACTGAGATGAGGAAAAATCTTTTCACTTAGAGCTGTGAATCTGTGGAATTCTCTACCACGGAAGGCAGTGGAGTCCAATTTACTGGATGTTTTCAAGAGAGAGTTAGATTTAGCTCTTAGAGCTAAAGGAATCAAAGGGTATGGGGAAACAGCAGGAACAATAGACAATAGGTGCAGGAGTAGGCCATTCGGCCCTTCGAACCAGCATCACCATTCACCGTGATCATGCACAATCAGTACCCCATTCCTGCCTTCTCTCCATATCCCCTGACTCTGCTCTCTTTCTAACTCTTGAAAGCATCCACAGAATTGGCCTCCACTGCCTTCCGAGGCAGAGAATTCCACAGCTTCACAACTCTCTGAGTGAAAAGGTTCTGCCTCATTTCTAAATGTTCTGCCTCATCTCTCCGTTCTAAATGGCCTACCCCTTATTCTTAAACTGTGGCCCCTGCTTCGGGACTCCCCCAACATTGGGAACATGTTTCCTGCCTCTAGCGTGTCCAATCCCTTGATAATCTAATATGTTTCAATAAGATCCCCTCTCATCCTTCTAAATTCCAGAATATACAAGCCCAGTTGCTCCAGTCTTTCAACGTACGACAGTCTCGCCATTCCGGGAATTAACCTCGTGAACCTACGCTGCATTCCTTCAATAGCAAGAATGTCCTGCCTTAAGTTTGTAGACCAAAACTGCACACAATACTCCAGGTGTGGTCTCACTAGAGCCCTGTACAACTGCAGAAAGACTTCTTTGCTCCTATACTCAACTCCCCTTGTTATGAAGGCCAACATTCCATTGGCTTTTTTCACTGCCTGCTGTACCTGCATGCTTCCTTTCAGTGACTGATGCACTAGGACACCCAGATCTCGTTGTACGTCCCCTTTTCCTAACTTGACACCATTCAGATAATAATCTGCCTTCCTGTTCTTACCAACAAAGTGGATAACCTCACATTTATCCATATTAAACTGCATCTGCCATGCATCCGCCCACTCACACAACCTGTCTAAGTCACCCTGCAACCTCATAGCATCTTCCTCACAGTTCACACTGCCACCCAGCTTTGTGTCATCTGCAAATTTGCTGATGTTACTTTTAATCCCTTCATCCAAGTCATTAATGTATATTGTAAATAGCTGCGGTCCCAGCACCGAGCCTTGCGGTACCCCACTAGTCACTGCCTGCCATTTATCCCCACTCTTTGCTTTCTGTCTGCCAACCAATTTTCTATCTATGTCAGTACCCTACCCCTAATACCATGTGCTCTAATTTTGCCCACTTATCTCCTATGTGGGACCTTGTCGAAGGCTTCCTGAAAGTCACGGTACTCTACATCCACCTGCTCTCCCCTGTCCATTTTCCTAGTTACATCCTCAAAGAATTCCAGAAGATTAGTCAAGTATGATTTCCCCTTCGTAAATCCATGCTGACTCGGAACGATCCTGTTACTGCTGTCCAAATGCTCCGTAATTTCGCCTTTTATAATTGACTCCAGCATCTTCCCCACCACCGATGTCAGACTAACTGGTCTATAATTTCCTGTTTTCTCTCTCCCTCCTTTCTTAAAATGTGGGATAGCATTAGCTACCCTCCAATCCACAGGAACTGATCCTGAATCTATAGAACATTGGAAAATGATCACCAATGCGTCCACAATTTCTAGAGCCACCACCTTAAGTACCCTGGGATGCAGACCATCAGGCCCTGGGGATTATCAGTCTTTAGTCCCATCAGTCTACCCAACACCATTTCCTGCCTAATGTGAATTTCCTTCAGTTCCTTCGTCACCCTAGGACCTCTGACCACTAGAACATCTGGGAGATTGTTTATATCTTCTTTAGTGAAGGCAGATCCAAAGTACCGGTTCAACTTGTCTGCCATTTCCTTGTTCCCCATAATAAATTCACCTGCTTCTGTCTTCAAGGGACCCACATTTGCCTCAACTTTTTTTCCTCTTCACGTAACTAAAGAAGCTTTTACTATCCTCCTTTATATTACTGGCTAGCTTACCTTCGTACCTCATCTTTTCTCCCTACATTGCCTTTTTAGTTCTCTTCTGTTGCCCTTTAAAAGAGTCCCAATCCTCTGGTTTCCTGCTCTTCTTTGCTATGTTATACTTCTCTTTTATTTTTATGCTGTTCTTGACTTCCCTTGTCAGCCACGGGCACCTCTTACTCCGCTTAGAATCTTTCCTCCTCTTTGGGATGAATTGATCCTGCACCTTCTGCATTATTCCCAGGAATGCCTGCCATTGCTATTCCACCATCTTCCCTGCTAGGGTCTCCTTCCAGTCAAATCTGGCCAGCTCCTCCCTCATGCCTTTATAATCCCCTTTGCTATACTGTAATATTGACACTTCCGATTTTCTCCCTCTCAAATTGTAGATTAAAATTTATCATATTATGATCACTGCCTCCTAATGGCTCTTTTACCTTGAGTTCCTTCCGGTTCATTACACAACACGAAATCCAGAATTGCCTTCTCCCTGGTAGGCTCCAGTACAAGCTGTTCTAAGAATTCATCTCTGAGGCATTCCACAAACTCCCTTTCCTGGAGTCCAGTACCAACCTGATTTTCCCAGTCTATCTGCATGTTGAAATCTCCCATAACCACCATAGCATTACATTTGCGACATGCCAATTTTAACTCTTGATTCAACTTGCAGCCTATGCCGAGGCTACAGTTTGGGGGCCTGTAGATAACTCCCATTAGGGTCTTTTTACCCTTACAATTCCTCAGTTCTATCCATACAGATTCTACATCTCCTGATCCATGTCACCCCTTGCAAGGGACTGAATGCCATTCCTTACCAACAGAGCGACCCCACCCCCTCTGCCCACCTGTCCATCTTTTCGATAGGTCGTATACCTCTGAATATTTAGCTCCCAGCCCTGGTCCTCTTGTAGCCATGTCTCGGTAATTCCCACATCATACTTGCCAATGTGTATGAGCCTCAAGCTCATCCACTTTATTTTTTATACTTCGCGCATTCAAATACAGCATTTTAACTTTGGTATTCACTTCCCCTCTCACACCGGTCACCATTGGCCCTGACCTTACTCTCTTATCCCATCTTGAATTTTCCTTCCCATTTATTCGGGAGTCTTTTGCAATTTTTCCTGTATTCTCTTCCCCTTTAACTCCATCTTTATACTCCCAATTTGTCAACCCCTCCCCCCCCATTACTTAGTTTAAACCCACACGTGTAGCACTAGCAAACCTGCCTGCCAGAATGTTGGTCCCCCTGCTGTTAAGGTGTAGCCCATCCCTTTTGTACAGGTCACCCCTTCCCCCAGAAGATATCCCAGTAGTCTAGAAATCTAAAACCCTGCTCACTGCACCAGCCCCACAGCCATACATTCATATCCCCTATCTCCCTGTTCCTGCCCTCACTAGCACCAGGTACAGGAAGCAATCCAGAGATAACCACCCTTGAAGTCCTACTTAGTCTTCTTCCTAACTCCTTAAACTCACGTTGCAGTACCTCCTTCCTCTTCCTCCCGACGTCGTTCGTGCCCACGTGCACAACTACTTCCGGCTGATCACCTTCCCTCTCGAGGATGTTCTGCAGCTGGTCCGTGACATCTTGAACCTTGGCACCAGATTGTATGGAATTATGGTTGTATTTATTTTATTTTTCTCTCCTTTCCTACGTGTTTTTTGACTTTTTCAACTGTCATTATGTGTAGGGAGCGAGTATAACAGTGTTATCTTGAATGCACCACTAAAAAGTTTTTCATATGATTCTTAACTGATTATCTCTGTGCAATTGTTTGTGAAAGGGGTCGTCTATTCATCATTTCTACGAAATGTCACAAAGGATAGACCATCATCAAGTCTCGCCTGCCGCCACAGAATCTACAGTCTGCCCCTCGGACAATGGAGTCACCCACTACTATAACTACCCGACGTCCATCTCCCCGGTCGAGTCTCCTTGCCAGGATTGGAGCCACCAATCTGTCCGCCACTCGGACTGGAAGCGTCTTTTGCCCCAACAGCTCCCAAGAGGATGTACCTGTTTGCATTAGGCACATGTAGTCCATGTTTACTCCCCTTTGTCACGGTATCCCACCTTCGCTCGTCCTGGATCCTTGGCGTGACAACCTCACGGTAGGTCCTGTCCAGGAAACTCTCGTCTTCCCGGATGGCCCTGAGGTCATCCAGCTGCTTCTCCAACTCCACAACACGTCCATTCAGGAGCTGCACCTGGACACAATTTCTGCAGGTGTTGTTCCCAGAGAACGGGGTACAGGTGCTCCTCAACTTACAACTTGCGTTCCGATAAACCTATCGTAAACCGAAAATATCATACGTCGAAATGCATTTAATGCACCTGATCAAGTGGCCGGAAGCGAGCTACGGGTCGCTGCCGTTGGCCAGTGTTTGCACCGTTGTAAAGTTGAAATATCGGAAGTCGAAGCAACGTTAGTCGGGGAGCATCTGTACTGATCTTAGATGATCAGCCATGATCATATTGAATGGCGGTGCTGGCTCAAAGGGCCGAATGGCCTACTCCTGCACCTATTTTTCTATGTTTCTTCTATGTCTAACACACCTGAAAATTGATGGGTGAGACCCCAAAAAGCTGTGCAATGCTGCTTCAAAAATGGTTCTATTCTGTTCCTTGATTAAACTTTCAGCTGTAATTACTGGGCAGGTTTGATTGTGAAGAATAAGTTCATTTTAATTATGAGTATAAAAATAGTGTTTGATTCACAATTAAATACTTTAAATTGCAGGTAAAGGGAAATGGTACAGAAACATAGATTACTATCGAATGGATGGATCCACAAGTGCACAAACAAGAAAAAAATGGGCAGAAGAGTTCAATGATGAAACAAATGTCAGGTATTAGGACTGAAAAGCTTTTTGATGTCAAAAATCTGCAAATAGCTAGTTCATTTTTTACATATAGGAAAGAAGTGTAAAAATGAGCTTCAATGGTTGAAAATTGATTTTGGTGTTTAAAAATAATTGAAATATTAACAGATTATGGAGTAGCATTGCTCAAGCTGATTGTACTAGATTAATCTAGGAATTCACTTTTAATATGTTTGAATAACTCACTAATTTAATATGTTTCTCTGGAGAGTTGGAGGCTGAGGGTAACCTGATAGAAGAATACAAAATTATGACCATAATTGGGTAGTCAGTCTTTTCCCCAGGGTGGAAATGTCAAACACTGAAGGGCAAAGATTTAACATAGCAGGGGGAAAATTTAAAGGAGATTTGTAAGTCAGGTTTTTAGACAGTGGTGAATACCACAAATACCAGAGGCCGTGGTAGAGATAGATACGACAGCAATTGGCATTTAGACATTCACATGAGCAGGCAGGGAAGAAAAGGATATGGACCATGTGCAGGGAGGTGGGATTAGCTTAAATTGGCACCATGTTCAGCACAGTCATGGTGCAACCTATTTCTGTGCTGTACTTTTCTATAGTTTTCTGTGAAATCTTAGGCACGAAGATACTGCTGGATGTTGAACCAGTTCAGACCATATTTAGTGAAACATTGTGAATAGAGCTTCAAGGTGAGAAGGGCAACGTTTAAAGGAAATGTACCGGGCAAGTTTTTTTTTGCACAGACCGTGGTGAAGCCCGGAACGTGCTGCTGAGGGTGGTGGTAGTGGAGGCAGATACGATAGATGCATGTAAGAGACTTTTGAATAGGCACATGGATATGCAGGGAATGTGTGGTGTTTATCCTTCATTCTGCTTACGGCTGCACTTAGATTATTAGTAGGTAATGTGTGCCTCCTGTTCTGGAAATTTGGAACTTGTAAATAGGGGAGTCACCAGCATGCCTTAATCAATTTGATGAATCCTTATTAAGATGCACAATCTAAAGGAGGAAGTGCAAGATAGAATATTCATTTCAATGAAAACTGACAGAAGGCAAAATAAAAGGGAAGAAAATTGGGAGTTTTTTTAATTAGTAGCACTAATGCCTGTAGGGTTTGCCCATGCACATGTGACCTTTGGGTGGCATGGGGTTGCTTTGGATGATAATTTACTAAAAATTCAAATTCAAATGTGCCAGCTTCAATTTTTTTCTGGTATATTCAGTGGGTCACTAACCCAACTTTGCAATTCATTGTGCCTTATTAGTTCCATTTCTTGGTGAGGTCATTAACAGTACAGCAAGGTCAGGCAGCATCTCGGGAGAGAAGGAATGGGTGACGTTTCAGGTCGAGACTCTTCTTCAGACTGATCAGTCTGAAGAAGGGTCTCGACCCGAAACATCACCCATTCCTTCTCTCCCGAGATGCTGCCTGACCTGCTGAGTTACTCCAGCATTTTGTGAATAAATACCTTCGATTTGTACCAGCATCTGCAGTTATTTTCTTATACTAACAGTACAGCAAAGTTTGTGAAGATGTAATGCAAACTGGACAGCATCTTCTGTATCTCCTAATTGTAGCTCTAGAATTGCTGGATGTTGATTATTACATTGATTACAATATTCATAGAAAATTTAAACAATATAGCAATAACATTGGAGCAATATGGACAAATGCAGGCAAATCAAGTTGGCAACTTGGTCGGCATTGGGCCAAGCAGCCTGTTTTCATGCTGTATAACTCTGACTTTCTCTTTAATTATGAGCAGTTGGCATTGCGAATAATTAATTGCACAGCAAAAAATTTGGCCAACGATTTGTAAAACATGAATTTGAGCAAATGTACCTGAAATCTTTTCACGAGATCTTCTAAAATGTATTTTGAAACGTTTCTAAGTATTTCACTTTTTTTATATTGCAAGGAGAAAAATGTAATCATTTTAAACTAAAGAAAAATACAGTATGCAAACTATCAAAATAGAATTGTAAAGGTGGTTTACATAACTGCAATATACTACATTATCACAAAAACAAAATCAAACAAAAGCAAACATTTGAAAAAGGAACAGAAAATGCATTTTTACTCCATATTGAATTTGTTTGCTTGCTGGTGTTCTCTATAACTCTGATTATCTCTGTTCAATTGTGTGTGAAAGGGGTCGTCTATTCATCATTTCTACGAAAGCTGGATCTCTGGGGATTAATCTTGTGGCTGCCAACCGTGTCATCATTTTTGATGCCTCCTGGAATCCTTCATATGATATCCAGAGCATCTTTCGAGTTTATCGGTTTGGACAGTTGAAGACAGTCTTTGTGTACAGATTCTTGGCTCAGGTAAAAATGACATACCTTTGTGTGCATGCATAATTTCCTTTTTTATTAAAAAAAGTATGAACGGACATTATTGCACATAATTTGTGAGGGGTGGGGAAAATGTAACACAATTTCTTTACAAAAATATGTTCAAGGCGTTTGTTCCTCTATTAATGTTTAGATATTGTGAAACTTTTTATCATTAAAAATAAAAACATTTTTACTAATTTTACTAATTAGGTTACTATTCTTTTCTCATTGTATTCAAAACTAATTTAAATGTGTATAGGGAAATAAATTCATGATGTACGCCTTTCTCAAAGCGTGTGGATGCATTTTTTGTAGTAATTACTGGAAACCTTGCCTCTGCAGCAATTATGAAGCATCCTTGAAATTAGAATCATGAATCATATTTTAAAGTTACTTCTCACTTTTGTCTCTTTATTGGTCTTCCTAATTTTATCAGGGTGTTCTTGGTTTATGTATTGGTGATGAAATATTCCCTTCAACTTTCTAAAAAAAAACATAGAAAGGTAATTTTAACCTTGAAATAGAAAATATGGGTTAAGCAAGGGCAAAATACAACAGGACTCATACAATTGCCCATTACAATTGGGTGGATTACGAGGGCATGGGAATAAAGAGTATCTGATGAAGTATAAAATTATACTATGTTAACTACAGGGAACCATGGAAGAAAAGATTTACGATCGACAAGTAACAAAACAGTCGCTTTCATTCCGTGTAGTCGACCAGCAACAGATTGAGCGTCACTTCACAATGAATGAATTAACTGAACTCTATACTTTTGAGCCAGATCAGCTGGATGATCTAAGCACTGAAAAGAAGAAGAAAAGGGATACTCCAATGCTGCCAAAGGTTTGGTCCTTTCCTAATTTCAATGGTCATCAATTAAAAAAAAATTAATTTACATTTTGCTCTTGGTACACTTGGATCGGAAATGTCACTGACATCTGTCCTTGACAGTAAGGTCATTCTAGAGTGAAGAAGGAATGTTAAAAGAGGGAAAAATGGAAGATGAATAGGGAATGGTCAAAATGTTGTTTAACATAATAGAAGCAGAGAGAAGGTTGGGGAAGGAACTAGATAGAGACATGCGCAATTGGGGAAAAAGGGGGTAGAAATGTCAAATTGAAATGGAGAAATATAGAGGTGCCTTGGTGTTGGAAAGAACCTGAAATAGGCAAAAATGTACAAAGAATTGGAGAGAAATGAACGAGATTGAAGCAAGACAAGAAAAATTGCCAGTGAAATCAGCGTTAAAATTTAGAACAGAGTTGGTAAGATTGATATAAATAGATGAGAAACAATAACAAACTGGTTAGAAAATATAGCTGGTGGCTGGAAATGGAGATGAATGAGAATGATGTAAGTTTTGTACATTTTTTCTTTTGGGAGATGTGCTGCCAGGAGTACTTAATAGCTGACAGCTTGAGATTATTCTTTGGCACCAAGGCTGATAAAAGAAACAATCCACTATTTGGTTGGATAATGACTACCATCATGTAATGTTGGTTATGTCACCTTTAAATGCTACAGTTAATGTTTGTGTATTATGCCAGATGTTTTACAAAGTATGATGCATTTTTAATGTAGCAAATTGATTTTGAGCACTATACCATTATATTTACATAGAAACATAGAAAATAGGTGCAGGAGTAGGCCATTCGGCCCTTCGAGCCTGCACCGCCATTCAATATGATCATGGCTGATCATCCAACTCAGTGTCCCGTACCTGCCTTCTCTCCATACCCCCTGATCCCTTTAGCCACAAGGGCCACATCTAACTCTCTCTTAAATATAGCCAATGAACTGGCCTTAACTACCTTCTGTGGCAGAGAATTCCACAGATTCACCACTCTCTGTATGAAAAAAAACTTTCTCATCTCGGTCCTAAAAGACTTCCCCCTTATCCTTAAACTGTGACCCCTTGTTCTGGACTTCCCCAACATCGGGAACAATCTTCCTGCATTTAGCCTGTCCAATCCCTTAAGAATTTTGTAAGTTTCTATAAGATCCCCCCTCAATCTTCTAAATTCCAACGAGTACAAGCCGAGTCTATCCAGTCTTTCTTCATATGAAAGTCCTGCCATCCCAGGAATCAATCTGGTGAACCTTCTCTGTACTCCCTCAATGGCAAGAATGTCTTTCCTCAGATTAGGAGACCAAAACTGTACGCAATACTCCAGGTGTGGTCTCACCAATGCCCTGTACAACTGCAGCAGAACCTCCCTGCTCCTATACTCAAATCCCCTCTCTATGAATGCCAACATACCATTCGTTTTCTTCACTGCCTGCTGCACCTGCATGCCTACTTTCAATGACTGGTGTACCACGACACCCAGGTCTCGTTGCATCTCCCCTTCTCCTAATCGGCCACCATTCAGGTAATAGTCTGCTTTCCTGTTCTTGCCACCAAAGTGGATAACCTCACATTTATCCACATTATACTGCATCTGCCATGCATTTGCCCACTCACCTAACCTATCCAAGTCACGTTGCAGCCTCCTAGCATCCTCCTCACAGCTAACACTGCCCCCCAGCTTCGTGTCATCTGCAAACTTGAAGATGTTGCATTCAATTCCCTCGTCCAAATCATTAATATATATTGTATTAACTAATTATCTTATGGTAGTTTAGAACAAAAACTAAAAATATAATTTGAATCTTCGATATTTTAGAAATTATAGTAAAGTGTGGAGTGAAGTTGCTGCAGTATATAACTGAAGTTTGTGTATTTCATCTGAAGATGCAATTTTTTTTTTAAACTGCTACTTAACCCTTAAACATTGCACATTATTGACACACTCATATTTTGAGTTGGAGGCGAAAACTTAAATTTGAATAGCAGTTTTAAATTGATTCATTTTTGTAATCAACCATAGTTGATCTTCTAGTCCGAGTGGCATGAAAAATCTTCAATTCTAAATTTTTTTCTTAAAGTGGCTCTATAATAAGGAAATTTCAGATCAAAGCCATCTTCTTGCTGCCTTTTCCATAGACGTTTTGATATTTCAGTTTATACCTTACAGCTTTGGGTACTTTAAAAGATCATTTATATTTTAAGGACATTAAAAATAATTTTCAGGCATCTACTTTTGATAGAAAGACCAGAGTTATAATGACATTTCCTTTATACTCTGAGTACCTGCTATTTCTTGAATGGAAAAGTCTTGAACTTGATATCAATTTTACAGCAGTAGTCTTCTTTTGTACTTGAATCAAACTATGCTACGTCTGGTTATCTCGTAGGTAATTTTTCTAACTACAGTAATGTTGCATTCAATGTGCAAAACCAAACTTGGAGAAAGCATAACACTAACCCTGGGGAATTTCAATTATCTGCCACTATTATCCACACTGAATTTAATTATCTAACTCATTGAAAAATAACGTAAAATAATTTCATTTACTTCAAGGTCAAGCTTAATTTTTAATTAGAGTGTTGTTGTTTTTTAATTAGACCTTTACTGTAATTGAAGCACATTGTTAAAATTTGATTCCATTTACTCTTTTATACATTTAAAAAAATTGAATTAATGACTTAAAAATTGCATCTTAGTTGGAAATTAAAAAATTTCAAGTAATTTTGGTCCAAAGTGGAAATTTACTGTTTTCTAATATCGAAGAATTGATGTGGCTCAACTGATTTTTTACAATGGTGAGTGCAGTTGACCTCACTGACCATCTGAAAATAATTTACAGCATTTGCTCTGGCATTTAAGTCCATTTGCAAATGAGTTTATAAATTCCCAACTAGTAAGATAAACTTTATTTGAAACGGTACACATTATTCATTCTATTTATTGTAATGGCATGATTTGCTTATTTTTAATAGCATTTAATAATCATGTTGATAATATTCTAAGTTGGTTATTACTGAGAGAATCAATTAAGTGATCTCACTCTTACTTTAAAGATAACCCAGTGAGTTGGGAGTTTGAGATTTGTGTGTGGTGACTGGCAAGATTACATTTGAAAATACCATGTCAACATGGGTGACTATTTTTACTTTGGACACTTTTCACAACCTTAAGTGACATTGCCTTGGATGGTTAGGTAAACACAAAATGCTGGAGCAACTCAGCGGGTCAGGCAGCATCACAGGAGAGAAGGAATGGGTGACGTTTCGGGTCGAGACCCTTCAGACTGATGCCAGGGGAGGGGGCGGGACAAAATAGGAAGTAGTAGGAGACAGGCAAGACAGTGGGAGAACTGGGAAGGGGGAGGGGAAAGAGAGGGACAGAGGAACTATCTGAAGTTGGAGAAGTCAATGTTCATGCCGCTGGGGTGTAAACTGCCCAAGCAAAATGTGAGATACTGTTCCTCCAATTTGCGCTGGGCCTCACTATGACAATGGAGGAGGCCCATGACAGAAAGGTCACTGGGAGTGGGAGGGGGAGTTGAAGTGCTCAGCCACCGGGAGATCAGGTTGGTTGCCTTGGATGGTTAAATAGCTGCTGACAACTTCTACGCACATTTAAATCTACAGAAATATAGAAGTATCTGTTAGTACCCCACTGAACAAGAATGTAATTATGCTGCCATTTTTGATCAAAGCTGTTTAGAGTATGAATTGTTGCAAATGTTAGTATTTTTTATAAATGGATTCTAATCTGGCTCCCAATCTCAATAACGCTGCGAGATATGACCAGCAAGCATTTCTGGTTTCCCCACACTGTTTGAATTTGCCCCAATAAATTTGTTGTTCAAACGTTTATTTTGAAATTGGCTTTGTACTGTGAAAAGGTTTACACCTTTCTTTTGAGTTCTCTCAGAGCAATAGCAAATAGAGTTTAACGTGAACAAGTGTAAGCTATTGCACTTTGGGAAGCTGAATGTAAGGGTAAAGTATACAGCTGATGGCAAGACCCTTGCATTCCATTACATTCAGCCTCCCAAGTGCAGTACCTTACACTTGTTTACGTTCAACTCCATTCGCCATTGTTCCACCCATTTCTACAGCTAATCTATATTCCACTATATCCTCCCTCATTGTCCACAACTTCAATTTTAGTGTTGCCTGCAAATGTGTAGCAAGGAACTGCAGATGCTGATTTAACTCGAAGATAGATACAAAAAGCTGGAGTAACTCAGCGAGTCGGGCAACATCTCTGGAGAAAAAGGATAGGTTATGTTTTGGGTTGAGATCTTCAGACAGACAGTCAGGGGAAAGGGAAACAAGAGAGAGATAGACAACACAAAGAAACAATATGCTTAGAAAGATATGCAAAATAAGATGATCAATAAAAGGTAGAGCCCACAATGGTCCATTGTTTGCTCTAGAGTAGGTGATAACGAGTTATGCAGGCAGGGAAACTCAACAGGGTGACAGTGAAACTAGTACGACGACTAGGGTGGAGGAGGGATGGAGAGAGAGGGGATGAAAGAGTTACTTGAAGTTAGAAAAATCAATATTCATGCGACTGGGTTGTTAGGTGAGGTGTTGTTCCTCCAATTTGCTTTTGGTCTCACTCTGACAATGGAGGAGGCCCAGGACTGAAAGGTCAGAGTGGGAATGGGAGGGGGAGTTAAAGTGTTTGGCAACTGGGAGATCATGTAGGCCAAAGCGGACTGAACGAAGGTGTTCAGCAAAACGATCGCCTAGTTTGCACTTGGTCTCACCAATATATAAGGGTCCACACCGGGAACAGTGGATACAGTAGATGAGATTGGAAGAGGTGCAAGTGAACCTCTGTCTCACCTGAAAGGACTGTCCGGGTCCCTGGACAGAGTCAAGGGAGGAGGTATAGGGACAGGTGTTGCATCTCCTGCAGTTGCGGTACCTGGGGAGAGGGTGGTTTGGGTGGGAAGGAATGAGTTAACCAGGGAGTTGCGGAGGGAACAGTCTGTGTGGAAAGGAGTGGAGATGGGAAGATGTGGCTAGTGGTGGGATCCTGTTGGAGGTTGCGAAAATGTCAGAGAATTAGGTGCTATATGCGACAGGTGATGGTGTGAAAGGTGAGAACAAGGGGACTCTGTCTCTGTTGCGACCGGTGAGAGGGGCAGCAAGAGCGGAGCTGTGGGTTACCGAGGAGACACGCATGTGGGCCTCTTCTTTAATAGGAATGGGGAACCCCCGTTCCCTAAAGAATGAGGGCATCTCGGATGTCCTGGTATGGAACACCTCACCTTGGATGCAGATGTGGCGTGGATGGGGGAATTGGGAGTAGGGGATAGAGTCTTTGCAGGCGACAGGATGGGAAGAAATTTAGTCTAGATAGCTGTGGACGTCAGTTGATAGTCTATCTTCTGTGATGGAGATGGTGAGATCACGAAATGGGAGGGAGGTGTCAAACATGGTCCAAGTGAATTTGAGTGCAGGATGGAAATTGGTAGTGAAGTTATTGAAGTCCACGAGTTCTGCATGGTTGCAGGAGGTAGCTACGATGCAGTCGTCAATGTAGCAAGATAGATTTTGGGGATTGGGCCAGTGTATGCCTGGAACAGGGATTGTTCGACGTACCCTACAGAGGCAGGCATAGCTGGGACCCATGCAAGTGCCCATGGCTACACCTTTGATTTGGAGGAAGTGGAAGGAATGAAAGGAGACGTTTTTTAGAGTGAGGACCAGCTTTGTTAGGCGGAAGAGCGTGTTAGCAGAGGGAAATTGTCTGGTTCTGCAAATGAGAAAGAAACGAAGGGCTTTAAGGCCTGCCAGGTGAGGGATGGATGTGTAAAGTGACTGAACGTTCATAGTAAAGATATGGGAACGGGGGCCAGGAAAACGGAGATTATTAAGGAGATGAAGGGGGTGTGAGATATCTTGGACATAGGCCGGCTGGGATTGGATCGGGGGGGGGGGGGGGTAAGGATGGAATTATGGTATGTGGAAAAGATTTCAGTGGGGCAGAAGCAGACAGAAACAATGGATCTTTCAGGGCAGTTATGTTTCTGGATTTTGGGGAGAAGGAAAATTGGGACCGTGCCATGCTGGGGAACTATAAGGTTGGAGGCTGTGTGTGGGTAGACATCCGGAAGTAATAAAATCTGAGATAATTTGTGAAATAATGGCCTGGTGCTTTTCTGTGTGGTGCTTGGGACCAACTCCATAGCTCTCTGACAGAGGCAGCACAACAGATAGAGTGGTAAAGAGTTTGTATGGTATGCTTGCCTTCATCAGTCAGGGCATTGTATAACAATCAGGAAGTTATGTTGCAGCTGTTTCAGACTCTGGTCAGGTGCATTTGGAGTATTTTGTGCAGTTCTAGTCATCGAGTTTTGTGCCTGCCTTTCAAGTAAAAATAAATCCTATCCCTAAGAATTTTTCCAATAGTTTTACTATAAACGTCAGGCTCACTGACCTGTATTTTCCTGGCTTATCCCTGTAGTTCTTACTGAATATGACAGCAATATTAGTTACTGCCCAGCCTTCCAGTACCTCACTGTGGCTAAAGATGGTGCAAAAATCTCTGTCAGCCCCAACAATGTCCCCATTGCTTCCCACAACACTGTGATAGATTTTAACAGGCCTTGGGGATTTGCCCACCTTAATGTGAGCCAATATCTCTATAACATTTTCTCATTCCTGATAAACATGTTCCATATTATTAGGTTATTCAAATTACCTCACTGAACTATATCTCAAAATCTGCTGTGTCGGGGTAGAATAATAAAACTGGTTTGTAATTGTTGCACTGCATCATTGAGCATAGCAATACCGAGTAGATTGATCTAAACTGAATACATTCACATAATTGAAGAACAAAGTGGCCATGTAACATATAGGTCAGTTTTACAACAATAATGTCATTATGCTTTAATATCACTAGCGATTTATAATCACTGACAACAAATAGAACAGTACAGCTGAGGTCATTCTTTATTGTTTAGTTGATAACAGTTGATACATTTAATTTGCAGCAATGTAATAGTGATTATAATTGGAGAACTTTTGAATAATATCAGTAAGATTTATCTTAATGAACAATATATCTAACTTACATTGATATCATTGGAAATTATTACTGCATTGAAACGGGTTAATTGACCTGTGTCATTTTACTATTTATTTTCTGGAGTTGAGGTTTATAAAGCTTTCATAAATTATCATGACGTTCTGCCTGATGGGAAGTTCAGAGGAATAAGGTTGAATTTACCAGGTTATTGATTATACTGAGTCATTCTCCAAAACTGTCCAGAAACTGAGAAGGGAATCTATTATTCGTCCAACAATGGTTACATCGTTGGTGAATTTAAAGATGACTGGAGCTGCGTCTGGCTACATAGTATGCAGGAAGGAACTGCACATGCTGGTTTAAACCGAAGATAGACACAAAAAGCTAGAATAACTCAGCGGGAGCATCTCTGGAGAGACGGAATGGGTGACGTTTCAGGTTGAAACCCATCTTCAGGCTGGTTAGGGATAAGGGAAACGAGAGATATATGTGATACTGTAGAGAGATAAAGAACAATGAATGAAAGATGTGGAAAAAAAGTAATGATGGTAAAGGAAACAGGCCATTGTTAGCTGTTTGTTAGGTGAAAACGAGAAGCTAGTGCGACTTGGGTGGGGGAGGGATAGAGAGAGAGAGGGAATGCCGAGGCTACCTGAAGTTAGAAAAATCAATATTCATACCTCTGGGCTGTAAGCTGCCCAAGCGAAAATTGGAGGAACAGCATCTCGTATTTCCATTGGTCAACTGTCATTTCTTTCGGGGGTTCATTCTGTACTTGAGGCCATGCTGAAAATCAAGATGTGAGCAGGATGCCTGACACCTTAGGTCAGTAAATTTGCCTTTCCCTATCTGGAGATTATGGACAGCTGTCCAAGCCTATAAGATACTGATGCTAGTCAAATACAGTCTTCAGAGCAATCTGAATTTGGAACTGCAGGTTGCTCCATGCAGAAGTCCTTTTCAAGAATTGCTTCTGAGCACACATTGGTTTATAGAAAATAACTACCCTAGTGCTACCCTAGTAACTCTTGGAGCTAGACTGGTGCTGGACCACAGAAAAAGCTGCAGCAGACCTGTTTTGAAGTATAGACATTCTCTGAGTCGCATAGGGATTCTGAGAACTATCAACCCATTGTTTCTTTAAGTTGGAAGTAATGTTGACTAAGAACATGTAAATTACACTGGCATGTTAATTAGCTACAGATTAGTATAGATCTTAGTTAATTTTATAGAATTATTTATGATACGGCAACCAATCTATAAAAAATTAAATTAATTAATTGCAATTGAATTGATTACTATAGACTAGAACTACAGATTCCAAACGACAGAACATAGAATGTAGACTGACGAGTTTCAACCTGTACTTGCTGAGTAAATCACGGTCTGTTGGGGAAATGACCTAAAAAAAATAGGTCATTACATTTTCTGAAGCACAGTGCTTGTACAGCATTAATTACTTTTCTTGTGCAGACTTCATTCGTCGACTCATCTTCTGTTCTGCATTATTTAGTTGCGTGTGTAGACTACATGTACCATCCCACCTACCTTCTAATCCCATGAATCCTTCAGTGAGATACAAATGTTCTAGTAGGCATTCAGTCCTTTATGCATGCTTCAATATTTAATGATTGTGGCTGATCGCTACCCAGGCCCACTTTCAGTAGTAACTCCATTGCCCTTGATTCACTTAATAGCCAAAAATCTATTCATTTCTAACATGAACATGCAGATACTCCCCGATTTACATAAGGGTAACGTTCCATAAACCCTTACTTTAGTCAGACTACACAGGTGGGAATCACCTTAAAACTAGGTAGAAGCAGGTTGCTCTGTCCTCTGCCGATTTCCCCCCCCTCCACCCCCAGTCACCAACATCAAAGTGGAAGATGTCAGCGACTCCAGGGGAGAAGGAGGAGGAGGAGGCAGCGGTGGAGGGTGGAGCAGCAGTGAGGACGAAGCAACGGCTGACAGGACAAAGCGGGAGCTGGAGGGATCTCTACAGCGACCGAGCACATCCTGTCAGCGGTGGTGGCCTAAAGAAAGCATGGTTGGCCAGGGGCTATGACGTGAGCCGCGACCACAGCCGCGTCAACCAGACAGTGCAGCAGCTGGTTATGAAGGGCTTCCGTCTGGAAGATGTCGGTGACTCAGCCGGGGGTTGCTCTCCACCACCTCCCTCGTTCTCGCTCCCCTTCCCAGTGTCACAACTACAGTGGCTGCAACTATAAGAGCAGCAGCCCGGGTGACGCTTTTATATCTATGAAGAGGATGGGAAGCCCTTGCATCCTCCCATTGCAATAACACGGGTCATTCAGGAAATTGAACCACCTATTGAGAATTGTTTAGCTAAGTGTGAGTTTACACAAGTTGTCTATTCCGTAAGTCGGGAAGTGCCTGTATTGGGCAGCTGAGCTTCCACACCCCTCCAAGGCAGAGAATTGCAACGATTCACTCAGTGCCCTTTGTATGAAGAAATTGGCTGATCTGTGACCAAATGTAAATACCTGACTTTTCCTTTTTTTTTTAATACCTTCAGTTAACAATACAGATAAGTCTTGTTATAACAGATCATAGGGGGATGGAATGGTATCCGTTTTTGCCGATTGTCTGCTATCACCGAGTAAGGGATTACCGGGTAATAGGGTATCATTGTACAAGTAGTAGAAACTGCAGATGCTGCTTAATACCATATAACCATATAACAATTACAGCACGGAAACAGGCCCGTTCGGCCCTACCAGTCCACGCCGATCACATTCTCTGACCTAGTCTCATCTACCTGCTCTCAGACCATAACCCTCCAATCCCCTCCCATCCATATACCTATCCAATTTATTCTTAAATAATAAAATCGAGCCTGCCTCCACCACTTCCACCGGAAGCTCATTCCATACAGCCACCACCCTCTGAGTAAAGAAGTTACCCCTCATGTTACCCCTAAACATTTGTCCCTTAATTCTGAAGTTATGTCCCCTTGTTGGAATCTTCCCCACTCTCAAAGGGAAAAGCCTACCCACGTCAACTCTGTCCGTCCCTCTTAACATTTAAAAAACCTCTATCAAGTCCCCCCTCAACCTTCTACGCTCCAAAGAATAAAGACCCAACCTGTTCAACCTCTCTCTGTAGCTTAAGTGCTGAAACCCAGGCAACATTCTAGTAAATCTCCTCTGTACCCTCTCCATTTTGTCGACATCCTTCCTATAATTTGGCGACCAGAACTGCACACCATACTCCAGATTCGGCCTCACCAATGCCTTGTACAATTTTAACATTACATCCCAACTTCTATATTCGATGCTCTGATTTATAAAGGCAAGCATACCAAACGCCTTCTTCACCACCCTATCCACATGAGATTCCACCTTCAGGGAACAATGCACAGTTATTCCCAGATCCCTCTGTTCCACTGCATTCCTCAATTCCCTACCATTTACCCTGTACGTCCTATTTTGATTTGTCCTACCAAAATGCAGCACCTCACACTTATCGGCATTAAACTCCATCTGCCATCTTTCAGCCCACCCTTCCAAAAAGCCCAAGTCTCTCTGTAGACTTTGAAAATCTACTTCATTATTAACTACACCACCTATCTTAGTATCATCTGCATACTTACTAATCCAATTTGCCACACCATCATCCAGATCATTAATGTAAATGACAAACAACAGTGGACCCAACACAGATCCTTGGGGTACTCCACTAGACGCTGGCCTCCAACCTGACATACAGTTGTCAATCATTACCCTCTGGTATCTCCCATTCAGCCATTGTTGAATCCATCTTGCAACCTCACTATTAATACCCAACGATTTAACCTTCTTAATCAACCTTCCATGTGGAACCTTGTCAAATGCCTTACTGAAGTCCATATAGACAACATCCACAGCCTTGCCCTTATCAATTTCCCTGGTAACCTCTTCAAAAAAATCAAGAAGATTAGTCAAACATGACCAATACACGAAAGAACATTGAAGCAATTGTCTATGATCTCTCGCAGTGTAAGTAACAGCCATCGTTCTTAAAGAGACAACGGTGTCTGATTACTGTGCGGATGCTACGTCCACTATAACCAAAATCCATTATAAAGAGGTCCGTAATAACGAAGGTAGACTCTATATCAAACTCAAAATTAAAGTTAGCAATTGTCCTAGCCATTCATGGAAGTAATTTTCTAATTTCTCTCGTGATCTCTGGTCTGAGACTCCTAACCAGGGCATGTTTCTCTCTTGTAATTTCTTCACAATGTTTTGAAAACTTCAATAAAATCATCTCAACCTCTTACTGAATTAATTTCAGGGAACATAACCTTAAAACTCTGTAATTTCTTACTTTACACTTGGATTGTAAATACCATTTTAAATATACATTGCACATAGTTTAAGGTCATGTTATACTCCATGCCCAGGATTGCTGATAGTTAACCAGCTTGTTGCTTAAACTGTCTTGATCTGAAGACCAGTATTTTTTGTGATTCTCCTGATTGTTTTCTGCAGCTGTTTATGACATGTGGTTAATGATCTTGGATGACTGCGTTGTTTTGGATCTGGGCTGCTGGTTTTCCACCATTAAGAAATACTCCTTTCAAATGCAGAATCAGTGCTTTTTGTGGGTATCAAACAATATAACATGTTTGGTATATATAGATATATAGACAATAGGTGCATATAACAGTTAACATGATGCCATTGTGTATGAAGGAACTGCAGATATTGGTTTAAACTGAAGATAAACACAAAAAGCTGGAGTAACTCAGCAGGACAGGCAGCATCTCTGGAGAGAAGGAATAGGTGCTATTTCGGGTTGAGACCCTTCTTCAGGCATGATGCCATTGGCTGCTGTACATCAATCTGGTTAACCTTTCAGAGGTGCCGGTGACAATAAACCAATATCTATTTCAAACAAGTCAACAATTCTACAATGATGCTTTTTTTCTGATGGTATGTGCTGTCACAAAATCGCACTGCAGAATTGTTTACGATTGAAATCAATATTGGTTTACTTTTGTAAACAGTTTAAAAAAAAATGTTTGCATGCCGTCCAATCATTCAGCCCATGAAGAGCACAGTCACGTCATATTCAAGCACAACAGGTAGTGCAATGAGAAAAATAATCAGAGTGCAGTATATCGAGTTACAGCAAAAGAGTGCAAGGCCACAGCAAATTGCTTTGAGAGATCGGGATTACACCTTTGCCTTATAAGAGGTCAATTTATTGGTCTGATAGCAGCGAGGAAGAAGCTGCTTTTGAATTTAGTGGTATATCTTCAAGCTTTTATCTTCAGCCAGAAAGGAGAGGGGGAATGACCCATTTGATTGTGGTCCTTGATTATGTCAGCTGCTTTCCCAAGGCAGAGTGAAGTGTAGATGAAGTCATTTTGGGGGTGGTGAGGGTGGAGGAGGATTGCTTGTGTGATGGAGTGGGCTGCATTAACGACTGCAATTTCCCACGGTCCTGGAAGGAGAAGTTGCCAAACCAAGTTGTGGAACGTCCTGATAAGATGCTACGATGCATCTGTAGAAATTAGTAAGAGTCATTGGAGACATACCAAATTTCATTTATCTACAGCTTTGTAGATCTGTTGTTTAATGTTTTCCACTAAACTCCTGGATATTGGTCAAACCTGTCAGCTTTAAATTATTTGTTCACTACTAATACCTAGCCTTAGATGCATCTGTCACTGATACAATAACAGCCTAGTGTTGCTGGTCCTCCCCAACATCTGGTATGTAATCTGCCTTGGATCCTATGCCTTTCATACACAGAATTGGAAACACATGTCCTGCATTTGTTTCCCTGTGTGTTCTTGGCTAGAAGGTATGATTTTTATTCCTTTTACTTTTAACAGTTATATTGATTTGTGTGTTCATTAACCTTTAAAATGTCTGAACATCAGTGGCAGTTAAAGAATTGTGAGGAGCAATAAGCCTTCCAAATTTGACAGGAGGCAACGCTGCACCCATAGCTTTGCCATCTATCAGCGACTGTCTGGGTATTTCAAGGCAGACCTTTGGTATACATAGACAATAGGTGCAGGAGTAGGCCATTCGGCCCTTCGAGCCTGCACTGCCATTCAATGTGATCATGGAAGATCATCCACAATCAGTAACCCTTTCCTACCTTCTCCCCATATTCCTTGATTCCGCTAGCCCTAACTCTATCTAACTCTTTTGAATGCATCCAGTGAATCTGTGCCACAAATTCACAACTCTGTGTGAAAAAGCTTTTCCTCATCTCAGTTCTAAATGGCCTACCCCTTATTCTTAACCTGTGGCCCTGGTTCCAATCCCTTAATAATTTTATATGTTTCTATAAGATCCCCTCTCACCTTCTAAATTCCAGTGAATACAAGCCCAGTTGCTCCATTCTTCCTGCCATCCTGGGAATTAACCTCGTGAACCTACGCTGCACTCCCTCAATAGCAAGAATGTCCTTCCTCAAATTAGGAGACCAAAACTGCACACAATACTCCAGATCTCACCAGGGCCCTGTACAACTGCAGAAGGACCTCTTTGCCCCTATACTCAACTCCTCTCGTTATGAAAGGCAACATGCTATTCGCTTTCTTCACTGCCTGCCTGCTTCCTTCACTGGCTTATTACGCATCCTGAGACCTTGACACCACTGGGCTCCCATTATGCAACACAGATCCTTGCAGGAGCCAGCTAGCTTCATTGTTCCTGTTGTGTTTTGCTACTAACTAATTTCTTAGTGGACTATAGAGTTTGGTTTATTGTCACATGTACAGTGAAAGGCTTTTGTTACATGCTATCTAGTCAGCAGAAATGGAACTATGCTGTCTCACTATCCTGTAGTCCATGGATCAATATTAGCTTCTACTGTAGAATGGGATTATTATCCATTCCAAATATGCTAGTGCTAATTCTAATGCTTGGTTTGAGAACAGCTCCTTCCAAGACTACAAGAAATTGCAGCGAATTTTAGACGCAACATGGGTTATCACACAAACCAACCTCCCTACCATTGACTCCATTTGTACCTCGCGCTTCCTCGGCAAGGCCAGCAACATAATTTTATGATGCCGGACTTTAAAAATGATTTTGCAAATGTCCAGAAAATAACCCAGTCGATAATTTTTATTATTTTTGTTTTTTAAAAGGATGATATTTTAGCAGAATTACTTAAAAACCAGAAAGATTTCCTTGTTGGTTACCATGAACATGACTCGCTTTTAGACCACAAGGAGGAAGAAGAGCTCAGTGAGGAGGACCGTAAAGCAGCATGGGCTGAATATGAAGCAGAAAAGAAGGTGAGCAACATCACAGGCATAAATTTCCAAAGGGATTTTCTCATTTGGTCCAAAATGGCAATTCTATAGCAAACTTAAAAGGAGATATAAATCTCTTTTTAAAACAAAAAACTAAAAAGTAGCTTTTGATTATTAAGAATTGGATTCTCCTAAGTTTTCAAGACTGAATGGAAACTATTACCCAAACAGACAAGTGCAGCAATACTATTATAGATCAAATCAATCAAATCACTCGGCTGTTGAATAAAACAAAGCTACATTTTGGGAGCATGTTTATAGATCTGCCTCCAGTGACTGGCAAATATAAAGGCTTTGTGTAAATTCTGTCCTAAGAGAGGGATGATCAGAGGAAACACGGGACTTATAATCATTAAATTCATAACATGCAAGATGTTTATGTCTCTTTGTATCCCGCTGCAATCTTCGTAATTGCACAGGAAATTTGGATATAAATTTCCTTTGGTAAAATGGTCAATGTTGTGCATAAATTTCAGCTTTGCAAATTATTTTCTCGCGGGGCATTCCAGCCCATCAATAAACAAGGATAAGATTCTTTTCACACTCACTAAAATCAGATGTTTTCTGATAATATGGAAATGATGCTCCTTAAGCATGCTCTGGTCACCAAGAGATTATTGAGCTAACCATTGATTTTTGAGCTACCCTTTTTTTACATCCCTCCTCTTAGGATGCAAAGTATATGATGATATAAATACTAGGAAGGAAATTTATATGGATAATTTCTGTTTCATTGCAATCTGCTTATGGAAATTATGTGCTTTGTACAGTTGTCAAATGACTCGATAGAGTTGGTGCTTTTGGTGTTTCATATTACTTGCAGTTTCAGAATGATAAACCTGGCTTTTTTTCCTTCCTTCCAGGGTATCTCCTTGCGAACTAATGTTCCAACTGGGATTAATTTCCCTGGTGCCAATTTCAGCTTGCAGGCTACACATTTTCCTTTCAACATAGCAACTTTGTCGGCAATGAGTAATCAACAGCTGGAGGTGGGTAATCTGATCCACATGTAACTGATGTTCCCAACATCTTGATGATTGGGTGATTATGTGAGGTTCAAAGCACTATCTATTAAAATTAATCCGGCATAATATAATAGGTGCACCTTAAGAGGAAGTACAATTTAATCAATTCTAAGTAGAAAGGTGGTTATTTCCATTTTTCATGGTAAAATGCTTCAATCACTGAAAAAAAAAGCTATTTTCTGGTTTTGTTGTATCTTTAGTCACAACAATGGCTAAACATCTTTAGAGTGGTGCAGTGGTAGAGTTGCTGCCTTGTACGTTCTCCCTGTGACCGTGTGGGTTTTCTCAGGATTCCTCCCACTTTCCAAATACAGGCAGATTTGTAGGTTAATTGGCTTCTGTAAATTGTCACTAGTGTGTAGGATAAAGGATAGAACTAGTGTATCACTGGTTTGCACAGGCTCGGTGGGCCAAAGGGTCTGTTTCCACGCTGTATCTCTAAATAAACTGCATACTGTGGCGCAGTTGGTAGACGTGCTGCCTCACAGCACCAGACACCTGGGTTCATCCTGACCTTGGGTACTGTCTGTGTGGAGCTTGCAAGTTCTCCCTGTGACCGCGCCCAGTCTCGCAGAGACGCCAATGAAGTGTTGGAGCGGAGCACAGGAGGAAGAAGTAACACTCTGGCTGCACAAAGCCCTGTCACACCACAACTGGATGAATGTGTTTCCCTCTCTATGTTTTAAGAAGGATATTGTACTTGGAGGGTGCACATTGTACATTTATCTGACCTTCAAGGACAAGTGATGTGGAGAAACTACAGAATCTAAATTTGTATTCCCTGGAACGTAGTGGTTATGGTGTGATTTTCTACTAAATTTCTATGGTATTATGTGGAAGTGGCAAAATAGATGGAGAAAAAACAACATACTGATCATGCATACATACAGAAAACACACTGATCAGGGAGCCCGTAGTTTAACAATTAGTATCAGACAATGCAGGGATAACGACGAGGCAGAAGGTGGAGAAGGTGTTTGTAAATGGTAATTGATGCTGGGTAGGTTATTTACCTTAAAGCTGAACGAGATAGAATTTTATTACCAATGGGCGCGGTCCTATTGTGAGAGGGTGATCAATGGTCAGTGCGAACAGTGTGCTGAAGGGCCTGTTTCCATACTGTATCACTAAACTAAACTGATGTCAGGTATTTGGCTTGAGGACTTACCATGGAACTCATTCTGGGGTGTTTTTTTACTTAGTGCAGCATTCAATTATTAAGTCACTTCTTGCCTCCTTCCAAGCATTGTGGAGTTTGGATAGTGGTACAAGGTTGATAAAGTGTGAACATTATGCTTATGTGTCAGATAGTTTGATTAGAAATAGGATTTCTGATTTCATTATCATTTCCTGTTCCAAAATCTCAGTGTTGAAGTTAATCATATTGCATAGTTCTTCGCTCGTTGAAATATGATTCACATAATATAACCATTGTTGGATCAGAATAAGGTGCTTTAGCAATGCCAGTCAAACCGATGTGAAAAATATATGGTATGTGAGGATCTTGTCTTGAATCATGAAAAATGTAAATATTCTGATTAATCTAGTAATTCTGTGCATTTATGGGTGCGACAAGTATAGAGATTGATCCTATTTTTTGTTTTGCATACAAAGATTATGTTAAGTAAAAACTGGAAATATTAAATATTTCCACTTGAAAAATATAATCTAATTGTGAACTTGTTCCTACTCACTCTGATGATCTTTCTCCATCTTTAAGGATCTTATAAACCAAGGCAGAGAGAAAGTAGTCGAAGCAAGTACTAGCATAGCAGGTGTGAGAGCAGAGGCTCTTGAAGACCTAATTGCACAAGTGGTAAGAAATTTAAATACTTATCCCAAAGTCTTAATGTTGTTGTTATTAATGACTTTCTAATAATGTACTTTTCGCTAACATGCAATGATGCTTTGGTCAAAGTCTTAAAAGTGATGCATGATGAGTTTTCTTCAAAGCATGTAACTTGAAAGATTAAAAAAAATATTTAATGAAAGCTGTGTTCTATTTTACTATCATTAATCTCAGTTTCTGTTCGCGTCTAATATGGCACATACTGGGTGGCACAATGGTGCAGCTGGTAGAGCTGCTGCCTTCTAGCGCCAGAGACCCGGGTTTAATCCTGACCTTGGCTGCTGTCTGTGTTTAGTTTGCACGTTCTTCCTATGACTATGCGGGTTTTATGGGGGGGGCTCCGATTTCCTCCAACATCCCAAGGACGTAGAGGTTTGTAGGTTAATTGGCCATTGTGAATCACCCCTCGTGTGTAGAGATGAGAGTGGATTAACATGGAACTAGTGTAATGGCTGATCGATGATCAGCGTTGTCTCGGTGTTTCCATGGTGTATCTCTAAACATGTTGTTTGTGCATACATTATTTGGGCCAATCATGATATTTGTGAATAATGGGGGTTGTTATTACTCATTCAATAATAGAAGTACTGCGATAAATGGACTATTATAGTCTGAGAGGAACTGTTTTACATTCCTGTTTGTTTAATGTACAATAAATACCCTGTTACCCTTTTAGTTAAACGACTGCAGTATGGTTTTATTATGGTTTTCTAAATATCCTGCTACTACTACCTTAATATTAGATATTAAAATTTAGCAATTAAATATTTAATGAGCTAGGTAATTTCCTTAATCATGTCTCCCTCCTTTCTTGAATAGGAGTTACATTTGTGTTTTTCCACTTTGCTAGGAATTTTCCAGAATACAGGGAATTTGAGAACATCATAACCAATGCATGTGCTGTCACTTTTAGCATACATGGGAGCAGGCACAAGGCCCAGAGAATGTGTCAGCCGTTTATCTCTCAGATAGCCTAGTAGTTTTTCTCTACTGATTTGTATTAAGTTCATCGCTTCCTTCTTGATTGTGAATTTTCCATTACTATGTCAAAAATGGGGATATTCACTTATGATTACATCATATTTAATTCCATTTATAACCGAATGTATAAAGCAGTCCAGATCTCCATTCAGCTAGACCTAGACAATACTCAATCATGGACTGATAAGTGGCAACTAATATTCACGCCACAAAATTGTCCGATAGTTACTCTCTCCGATACAAGTGAACATAACTTACCTGCTTTTTGGCAGTCAGTGTCAAGGCCATTACTGACTTCCCCCATCCTGGTGATCACCGTTCATCAGTAACTCAACCAGACCAGCCAAGTAAACGCTGTGGGGTTCAAGAGCAGGTCAGAGGCTGGTTATCCTACGACATGTCTCTGATACCCTCAGTCTTTTCACCATCAACAACGCGCAAGTAAGGAGGGACAGAATATTTTCTACTTGCCTGGACAAGTGCAGTTCCAACACCACTAAAACCGTGGCACCATCTTAGCAGACAAATCAGCCAACTTGTTTGGTTTCTCATGCACTACCTTATACATTCATTACCTCCACAATTGGACATATGAATGCAATGTGAACAATCTACAAAATGCACTGCAGGTATTTGCTGATTACTCTGGCAGCAGCTCCCTAACCTGTGACCTCTCCCACCAAGAGTTTCAAGCACCAAGAGTTTCAAGCACATAACACTGCCAGCTGTAAGTTGCATATTTTTCTGACTGGGAAGTGTATTGTTCTTACTCCTTTGTCCCTACCTGCCCAACAGTGTGGTGGGATTACAGCATGGTGCCCTCCAGTGTAGCTAATCTTAGAGGGCTTTTGACTACTTCGTTCTTTTGACTTGTTTCCTTTGCTAACACTCATTCCGATCCCAAATTAGTCTAAATCTTGATCTTCTGTGTTAACGTTAGCTTTTACTACTGCATTGAACTCCTGAATTAATAGAACAACCCCATTTCCCTTTTCTTTTAAGTTATTTTTGTAAAACATCAAGCTTAACCAAATATTACAAAAACAAACCACCTGATGTAATTGTTTTGGACTATTTTTTTCTTAAACTCTTTGCTGTTATGTTACGTTCATTGTATATGGAAATTATTTTTTAAATCACTTGCAGTAGATTTTAAAAATCATGTGTCAGGAGACATTTAAGGAAACTGCCACAAAACATACTGTATGCTATTAGTTTTTGTTAGCTCTCCAGGTTTGCAGTATTTTTAACAGCTGCTTTTCTTTAGTGGAAAGAGAATCCCAGCCTGACTGAAGACCAGGTTCAAGCAGTATCACTCACCAAACAAGTAACCCAAGAGTTGGAAATTAAACGAAGAGAAGCTATGTACAATGATATCCTTTCAAAGCAGCAGCTGGTAAGATCTTTTGGTCACTGAAACCTGTTTTTGACGAACAAGCACTCTGGTTCATGTAACAAAAATCTTTTCAATCTTTATTCTAGCAGCCATACGTGATATGGGCAAGCTCCTGTTTGGCTACATCTACCCGTGCCTGTTTCTTATCTAGGAAGTTAAGCTCCTCTTTGTCCATTAAAATAAGTGTTCCAAGTGATTGGTTTTGAACATTTAGAAAGGAACGGTGTAGAGGATATGAGCCAAATGCAGGCAAGTCTAGTATAGATGGGGTATCTCTGTCGGCATGGGCAAGGTAGGCTGTATAACCATGACTTGATTTTTTAAATCTCAGTAGTAACAAGGAAAATTATTAAAGAAACTTGACATTTTATACGGTCCCTCCATGATGTTTGGATAAATGATGCTATTATAAACTCTAAATGTCCTTCCAATCTTCAAACCTTCAATCTTTTAAGCTTAATTTCTATTAATGAAGTGGGATCGAGTGTAAGGAACTTGTGAGGGTCGGGTGTAGGCTTTGACCCTTTAAAAGCTACAGTGCCCTCCATAATGTTTGGGACAAAGACCCGTCATTTATTTATTTGTCTCTGTCCTCAATTTGAGATTTGTAATAGAAAAAATCACATGTGGTTAAAGTGAACATTGTCAGATTTTAATAAAGAGTATTTTTATACATTTTGGTTTCACCATGTAGAAATTACAGCAGTGTTTATACATAGTCCCCCCATTTCAGGGCACCATAATGTTTGGGACACAGCAATGTCATGTAAATGAAAGTAGTTATGTTTAGTATTTTGTTGCATATCCTTTGCATCCAATGACTGCTTCAAGTCTGCGATTCATGGACATCACCAGTTGCTGGGTGTCTTCTTTAGCTTATGCTTGTTTTAGGGACTAGTCCTCTTCAGTTTTCTCTTCAGCATATAAAAGGCATGCTCAATTGGGTTCAGATTGAGTGATTGACTTGGCCGCTCAAGAATTGACCATTTTTTAGCTTTGAAAAACTCCTTTGTTGCTTTAGTAGCATGTTTGGGATCATTGTCTTGCTGTAGAATGAACTGTCGACCAATGAGTTTTGAGGCATTTGTTTGAACTGGAGCAGATAGGATGTGTCTTTACACTTCAGAATTCAATATGCTACTACCATCAGCAGTTGTATCATCAATGAAGATAAGTGAGCCAGTACCTTCAGCAGCCATACATGCCCAGGCCATAACACCCTACCACCATGTTTCACAGATGAGGTGGTATGCTTTGGATCTTGAGCAGTTCCTTCTCTCCTCCATACTTTGCTCTTGCCATCACTCTGATATAAGTTAATCTTCATCTCATCTGTCCACAAGACCTTTTCCAGAACTGTGGTTGCTCTTTTAAGTACTACTTGGCAAACTGTAACTTGGCCATCCTATTTTTGCAGCTAACCAGTGGTTTGTATCTTGCAGTGTAGCCTCTGTATTTCTGTTCATGAAGTCTTCTGCGGACAGTGGTCATTGACAAAACCACGCCTGACTCCTGAAGCGTGTTTCTGATCTGTCGGACAGGTGTTTGGGGATTTTCCTTCGGTATAGAGAGAATTCTTCTGTCATCAGCTGTGGAGGTCTTCCTTGGCCTGCCAGTCCCTTTGCGATTAGTAAGCTCACCACTCCTCTCTTCTTAATGATGTTCCAAACAGTTGATTTTGGGAAGCCTAAGGTTTGGCTGATGTCTCTAACAGTTTTATTCTTGTTTCTCAGTCTCATAATGGCTTCTTTGACTTTCATTGGCACAACTTTGGTTCTCATGTTGATAAACAGCAATAAAAGTTTCCAAAGGTGATGGAAAGACTTGGTGCTGAGAGCTCTCTTATACCTGCATTAAGGGGGCATTTAAACATATCGGAGCAATTACAAACACCTGTGAAGCCATGTGTTCCAAACATGGTGCCCTAAAATGGGGGACTATGTATAAACACAGCTGTAATTTCTACATGGTGAAACCAAAATGTATAAAAATATCCTTTAATACTGTAAGGAGTTTGTACGTTCTCCCCGTGACCTGCGTGGGTTTTCTCCAAGATCTTCGGTTTCCTCCCACACTCCAAAGACGTACAGGTATGTAGGTAAATTGGCTGGGTGAATGTAAAAAAAAAAAATTGTCCCTAGTGTGTAGGATAGTGTTAATAGTGTTAGTGTGCGGGGATCGCTGGGTGGCGCGGACTTGGTGGGCGCTGTATATATATGATATGATATGATATGATAAAATCTGACAATGTGCACTTTAACCACATGTGATTTTTTTCTATTATAATCTCAAATTGTGGAGTAGAGAGGCAAATAAATAAATGATGGGTCTTTGTCCCAAACATTATGGAGGTCACTTGTCTTTACATTAAAATACATTTCTGTAACTTGATGACCTCTCTAAACTACTTCAGTGATCACAATTTTTCAATATCCCCTACCACACAAGTTAAAAGAACATAGATGTGAATGTAATATGTCATTTCAAAAAAGTTTTTTTTTCTGAGAAATATGCAAAGGCATTAAAAGCTATGTCATTTTAGAATTGTGCATTTTAATATTTTTACTTAAATTAGAAAAAGATGTGTCAATCAGAAGTAAATAAACCTTTTGCAAATAGCCACTAAATTAAGTCATTCCACTTCTGGTTATAATTTACTTATTAAGAACCTGATAAACTGATATTTCACTCCCATAATTGGACTATTTATATTTTAGTGATAGTCTTCTGTCATAATAAAAATCACTTGATTATGTTCTTGTTGGACTGGACATTGAACAACCAAGGGAAGCTGATTGTTTTCAGGAACTCATTTGTAGGAGCTGCTGTTGCACAAAATGTCCGTTTTATTTTCACTTATCTGGGAATAGACCTAAAATGTAAGTGTATTTTTTAATTTTCCTCTGCAGGAAGCAGAATTTAAACATTTTTATTTTTTCAAACCCCAAGACTGTATTTTCGTTGCTGATTCAAGATCGCCACAAGAAACTATTTCCCTAATAACACTTCCTAAAGAAAACAAGTATCTAAAGTAGTAGTCTATGGGGTGGATGTTAACCAAATCACCTGGATTTCTAAGCTGCCTTTTACAAGAGTAACCAATACTTTTATTAGCTAAAATCATCCATCACAACTGTAACAATTTTCTCGGTCTCATATTCAACACTGAAATGAATCTTAACAAGACAACTCTTGAATAAAAGGGCATACCTTCAGAAAGGAGATGAGGAGTAATTTATTTGGTCAGAGAGTAGTGAATTTGTGGAATTCATTGCCACAGATGGCTGTGGAGGCCAAGTCATTGGGGGTTTTCAAAGTGGGGATTGACGGGTTCTTGATTGGTAAGGCTGTCAAAAGTTATGGGGAGAAGGCAGGGGAATTGGGTTGAGAGGGAAAGATAAATCAGCCATGATAAAATGGCAGAGTAGACCGAGCTGAATGGCCTAATTCTGATCCTATGACTTGTGAACTACGCCAACAATATGCAGGCAGGTATCAGTGAAAATGGGGGTTTCAGAAACTTGCATTTGCATTTGTGAATTGCCCTTTCAGGACATTTTTCCATCAGTTTGAATCCTGCATGCAATTTGCATTCTAATTTCTTTGTTTTATTTACAGCTGATCCGTTCAGTACAGCAGATATTAATGAGCCGAAGGCAGCAACAGATTAACCAGATGGCACAACATCAACAGTACCCGATGTCTCCACTTTTAAACCAATTCATGGCTGCAAGAAATTCTGGCCCACTGCTTAGTTATCCACACATCGACCTAAGAGGACTGCCTATGTATTCACAAACTGCATCTGGTATGCGGCCACCTCCTTTGCAGAGGGCACCACCTGTACCCATGCAGATGAAGGGACAGTCTCCTGGCCCCCCACAACTGAAACAAGGAGTACAAAATTCAAAAAAATAGCCATTGTTGTGAGATTTTACCAGAAAACAAAAACATAATATTGTGCCTTTGCTATGGTAGCAAGCACATTTCTGAACTGAAAGAAAAAAAAGTGACCAATTTATAACTGGGACACTACTTGAATGCATAGATTCGTGCTGAGATATTCAGTGGTAATACTGTCATAGGAGATTCTGAAGAATCTTGAAACATTGTACATAGCCTTAAAAAAAAAAATGTGACTGGTGAGGAAGAGAACTAGTTTTCTTCCACCTTTATTTTTCCTTATGCCATTTTGTTTAATTTGATGTATCTGAGCAATTTAAAATGGTTTGGGGAAGTGGGAAGACGAGAGTCCAGATTCACTGACCAACAAAAACGTCGATCTTTTCACATGCTTATGAATAACAGGAATAAGCCCAAGTTGATTAAAGGACAAATCATTCTTGTTACCCCTTCCAGAAATATATTTGGGTGAAAAAGCTTGTCTCAGAGCTAACGTCAAGATTTTTACCCCATGTCAACTGAGTTTTTCCATCTCTTGTTCCAAAACAGGAAAATTTCTGAACTACTAAAAGATTCTAGAACAGGTTTATCTTAGATGAATCAAGATGTTTGCAAGGTTCATTGGTAATAGTTATGAATGTCAATTCATATTTCTAAATAAAACCTCTGTTTTCTTAGAAATTGAAGTTGATTCTTTTGCAGTCCCACTATTCAGTATATTAATTTAGTGATTTTTATTTTGCTTCAGTCTCTGTAGTGCAAATTACATTGCATTTACTCTGCAACCTAATTAGTTGCCAGCAAACCCGATTTGGAGTTAAATTCCTCTTGCAATTAAGCCAAAACTTTTACCTTGGATATAAACTTACTGCCTGGATATCTTTAACTGTAGAGGAACTGGAAAGTACCCAATCATGCCCTGCAAGTTACCATTTATCGTCTTCACCAAATGTTGATTCCATTAATGTAACTTTGTGTATTTGGTACATGGCTGTAACTGGTCTCTATCCTAAGTATGCCATCCTATTCAGTCACGTCTCCATTTTGATTGTGCAATTCGTGGTTGCTTGGAATGACACCTTTGGATCCTTTCTGGTGCGGGTTATGCCAGTGTCAGGGAATTCTCTCTTGACATCTACAGATCTCTAGTCAGTGGCCAGCCTCGGCGTGAGCACAAATTGCTATCTCTTGTATTCCTGTGAATAAAATGTAACTGTCCTTGGAACAATTATTTCTCAGTTTGGGTTCAGCAACATTATTGTACTAACAAATGATCATTTAGTCATTCTCACTGCTGTTAATTCATTTCATTTCCTCAATTGGAATAAGAATCTGTTCACTGATGTTCAACTATATACCTAAATGTTCCATCAGGACTGAGATTAACATGTGACTTGCATTTATTACATGGCAACTAAACGTTTTTATTTTATGTAGAGTTTACAATTGCCTGCTTGCTTCTAGATTTGATGTTTCATCCGCTACAGATAATAGGACCCTAAAGATTGAAACTGTTGGTTCCCTCAATTCATTAAATTATTGAATGTGATTTGTACATCTATGCCTATGAGCCTCCATTCACCTGTCTCCAAGGAAGAATCTTCTTTTCAGTGCATAGATGACTAACGGCCTGTATAGATTAAACCTGAGCTAAATCGGTGATGCTAAACAATGCGCATTCTGCTTTTGGCACCAGAAAGCAATTATTAATGTCATGTAATGCATTATTGTCACCATAAAAATAGAAAATTGATTAGTTGAAGTCATCTTCAATCAATATCAGGTACAATCTTGGAGGTAATTTAATAATCTGAAAGACTGGCTGAAGCATCTTGCTTTGGTTTTCCATGAAGAAAATCTTAAAATTCATTCCAACTGTTAGATACTGCTAGGTCAAGCTCCTGTTATATGTTGTTGATTTTGTTTTAATGAGGGGAATCTCATTATCAACCTAGTGAAGTGCTCTTTTGAATAGAAGCTTCTACTCAACCAATCCTATTACCTTTAAGTATTACTAAATAGGGTCAATTTGTGTTTTGATTTCAGTTTTTAATTCCAAAACAGGGCTACCTATCAGCTGTTAGCTAAAACCAAAATTTCTTAGGTTTTAGTGGGGAAACAAAGTAATGATGCCATAAGTAAAGTCTTGACAGGAACCTACTGGAAACCTTGATTGTCAACTGTGGTATGTGGTGGATGCTTCTCTTCAAAGACTGAAGGATAGATTAAGGATAAGTAATGTAAATTTCAGATTCCTGTCAGAATGTCTTTTCATATTATATAATCATAACATTTTGTTGCATACGTATGATTAAAGCAGTATAAGCATATTAATATGGTAATGCACATTTATTTTGCACCTACACTGTCAGCCAAATGTAAACCAAAAATAAAACTACTCTGGCTGCAGCTTTGTTAAAATCATTATGATTTAAATCTATTTAGCTAGTGAAATGATTTATGAAAGATGAATGTTTTCTAATTGCATCAATGATTCATAAGAATATGTTCAAATTACTTGATTTGGAACTTGCAGCAGCAAAATGTGGCGGTTTCAAGTTATATGCTATTGTGTAATATGAATGGCAGATATTTTCTTTAAGTCCATTGTACTTCACTATGCAATTGATGCAAAATAATAAGCCTCTTCGTCTTATTGAAGGATGAGGCTTATTTGGCTGCTAACTTTAAAAATAAAATCAATTTGCACAGCAGCTTTTGCTTTCAATGGCTTTTTAAAAAATTGATGGACCATCCACTTTCTCCCTTATCAATTGATCACCTCTGTGCTCTTCTACAATTAAGAGTTACTTCAAATGAGCTGAAATAGTTACCCATTGGGAATTGCTAAATTTGTAATAAGTTCATACCCATTAAATGTTTCCACAAATTCCTGATGTTATTTGGGGAGTGGGAGTAGATATACATGTGTACATTAATGATGTGGTGTTAGACGTTGTATTTGTTCGTTCAGTGGGATGGCATCTTCAAGTGCTTGCGTGACAACCACATTGTTCTCTACCCTCTCCCCCTACTCCACCCCCCTCATCATCATCACCGAAGTAGCCAGTGACTTGAGGCGTAATCACTTTCATCTCATTTGATTTAAGCAGGTTGGTTGATTTGTCGTGGCTTTATCTTTTGGAGCATGAAACAATAAAAACTAAACACCCATGCAGTGACGAGACTTCAAATGTAATTGGGCAGTGGAATAATGTTCAGTTCTCAATGGGTTTTGTTTTCATAGTTTTGTTTTCTGCTGTAATTAATTTTCTCTTTTGGAATTTTCTTTTTGTAACAAGAGGGAAAATTACCCGCAGACTTTTTACCAGATATTCTAACAGTACTGCTAACAGATTTTTGCTTTTATTTTCCTTAAATGAAGAGAAAAAATTAAGCCATGGATACCACATTGATGGTATTGAGTTAATTCACACAAATTTTTCAGATGAAATATACAATATAAAGTTTAGGCTGCTTGGTATGTTTCACTTTAAATTTGTGTTGTACGTTTAAATCTCTCAGTGCTACATTTGACCACAAAATAGTTGTGAAATTTATTAAGGTTGTGGTTGGATGACAAACTATATCACCCACACTGTTCATTTTTATAAGGTTAGATGTGATTTACATAGTTGCTGTTGCTTAACTGATAAATATGTTGCAGCTTGTATGACTAAAAATGGTGAAAAAAACATATTTTCTAACTCGTACTGTCCTTAATTTTGAATGTAAAGCATTCTTTGCTTAGTTACTTGTTTTGTATCAACGGTGCCCTAGTTGATTAGCAAAAAGCAAGCCCGAAGCTGTTAAATTTCAATAGCAGTGAAGATGTAACAATCTTGCTTGCTTTATACATTTTAGAAATTGTTTCAACTGTATTTATTCGCCACCGTAAATACTGTAGAACTGATGCAACTTCATCCAATAGGGATTATTGTGTGCCTCTAGCAGCGTGTTTTAATAGAAATTGTAGTGGATGAATAAGTACGCACACTGTGTTGTCACCTTTGCAAGTGGTATCAAAATATTGAAATTTTAATATTTAATATTCAATAAAAATAACAAAATGAATATGCCTAAGCTATTTATTAAAATGTTACCAAAAAATCAGTTTGCCTAGTTATATTTTCATTGGTAAAGTCTGCATGTTACAAAATAATGCTATGATTGAATATCAAAGCAATTATTGTTTTTCTTTGGTCCATTCCTGTCAGCAAATGAAATCTTGCGGTTATCCTGATCAGTCTTTACAACCCATTGTAAGGCATTATAATTTTTTCATAAAAAACACTTTTCTTCCTTAAGATATTTTGAGGTCAAGGTGTTCACTGAAAGAACTGTTAGATCCCTTTTGGTCTGGCTTACAAATTGCACATTTTGCTGCTTTTGAAGGAAACACTCAAAAGTCTGCTCAGCTTTTTCCAAGCATCAAGATTATTAGGGACATTTTGAAATGCTGAAAATGAACTTTGAGTAAAGAATAATCTTAATGTCATGGTATTTGTTTTACCTTCAAACTGAACCCTAAAGCAAGAGTATAAATAATCATCATTGCCAGACCACGTGAAAAATACACCCTTGCCCTTTTACTGGCTCATCTTCAATTATCGAACAAAATAGTTATAGATATCAAATACATAAAGCCAGCTTGGAAGATTACCTCCTGACTCTAGTGTAGATAATCCCTTGTACCCCTTGCCTGGTGCATCAGTAGTCCTCAAAAATAAGAGACACAAATTGACTGATGTAAATTTTATGAATGTTTTGGATCCTTTGCCTAGGGTTAAAATGCTGAGCCTGTTTATCGTTCACTGATCAAGAGTGTTCCATTGTGATATATACCAACAATGGAACAATGAAATACTTGATTACAGGAGCATGACAGGCCTATATGCACAAAAAACAAAATATATCGTAAACAAAAGATTCAATAAATCAATAACTGCAATACCAGTGCAAAACAGAAAGCCCAAAGTCCTCAGTGCAACCAAAGGCAGTTGAGATTCGTGTTCCAGACAATGATGGCTCTTGGGAAGAAGCTATGCTGGAACCTGGTGGTCACAGTGTTCAGATTATTGTACCCTCAATGGTAGGAATGATATGAGAGCATATCTTGATGACATTGGCTGCCTTTTTGAGGCAGCGCCTCCTTTAGATTCCTCCAATGGTGGGGAGGTCAGTACCTACGACCGGACCGAGTTGCCAAACCAGGCAGTGATGCAACCAGTCAAAATATGCTCTTTTCTGTACAGCTGTAGAAGTTTAGACTAGAAATACAGTGAGGAAAGGCTCTTCGGCCCGCCGAGACCACGTCAACCAGCGTTCACTCAAGTACACTAGCACTATCTTACACACTAGGGACAACTTATATTTTTTGCCGAAACTAACCTACAAACCTGTATGTCTGGAAAGTTGGAGGAAACCGGAGCACCCGGGGAACCCCATATTGTCACAGGGAGAATGTGCAGACCAATACTGTCAAGATTGAAGCCGGTTTAATTGCCCTGTAAGGCAGCAACTGTGCCACTGCTGCTGCAAGTTCATGAGTTCATTGACGTATTGAATCTGCTGAATCTTTTAAGGAAGTAGAGATGTTGATGAGGTTTATGATTGTATGAATGTACTGGGTCTGAGACTGATCTTCAGAGATGTGCATACACAGCAACTTGAAGTTACTGTCAGAAGACAGGTGCATGGATCCGCGCCAATCAGCTTCTTGGTCTTACTGATGTCTAGCAAGGCTGATCTGGCACCTTTCAATCTCTCCTATATTCTGATTCATCACCTGATATTTGTCCAACAACAATGGTGTCTTCAAGAATTTAAAGATGGTATTGGAACTGCCTGGCTACACAGTTGTGGGTCAGGAGTGCGTAGAGAAGGGGGCAGCGGAGCACAGCCCTGAGGTGCTGTGCTAATCGAGTAGGAGGTGTTGCCAATTTGTACAGATTGTGGTGTGCCGTTGTGGCTTCAGTTGCATTGGGATGAGCAGAGACTCATTTCCCTGATTTTGAGAAGCTTAGAGGTAGGTGCTGGTGGTGTTGAACACCACAGCTGTAGTCGATCAACAAAAGCCTGACATTTTGCGTGGTCCACTGCAGAGTGGAGAGCCCGTCAGATCACATCCCCTGTTGATCTACAGTGGGAAATTGTAGCTCTAGATCTTGCTTAAAAAAAAGGAGTTAATATGCGCCATACCCAACCATTCAAAGCACTTCTTCACCGCGGACGTTAGTGCCACTAGTCATTGATGCAGGGTACCTTAGTTCAGATTTAGTTAAGACAAAACTTAAGTTCTAATACATAAATTATTAGCATAGAACAAAACAAATGGGGGAAGGATTATGATCCCTCAAGCCTGTTTAACTATTCAACAAAACCACAATATGACCAAGCCGCTATTTTAGCATGAGGTTTAGATTATACTTGCACTACAGTTAAATCCATTAAATAACATCTGCACCGAGCACATAAGTGGTTATCAGCCACTTATAGTTGCATTGGGATGAACAGAGACCCAGTTTAATTCATCCTTTTTTTTATTAGTGTAGCCTTCAGCTTCCGATAGACACATTGTTTAAGAATCGCAGATAATTCAATTATACTTTATCGTCCCATGTACCTTGGTACTGTGAAACCCCAGCAAGGTTTTGAGACATGTTCATATGGCAAGGATTTCCAGCTAATAGTGATCATATTCAAGTAAGTACATTAGCAGTTAAAAATACACGGGCCATGTTGTTTTAATGAGATATTAGAAGAAATAACAGGGAAAAGACCAATCAAATTGTGTACTGCAGCAGAAAACAGAACCATGAAAGGAAATGCAAATGCGGATTCCCCTCTGCATCATGTGAGGTGATGTGGGTTGCATTCCCCGAAAACTAGGTATCAACATTTTCTGTAACACAAAGCAGTGTTATGTACAAGTGTCAAGAAACTCACCACTTGAAAAAAATGGTGTTTACTTTTTTAAACCAATTCTAGAGAGCAATTTCTATTGTATACAGTATCTCAAAATTAGTGATTTGTGAATGCTGAGGGTGAATTCCTGTAACATGGGAGTTGCTGTAATTAGGTACTGGGGTTAGTGGACTTGCATACAATGTAAAGGGGGAGAAGTATC
Organism: Rhinoraja longicauda; assembly: GCF_053455715.1. NCBI lineage: Eukaryota > Metazoa > Chordata > Chondrichthyes > Rajiformes > Arhynchobatidae > Rhinoraja > Rhinoraja longicauda. The sequence goes on along the minus strand of NC_135967.1, from coordinate 4,418,949 downwards.
CATTATGCAGGGGACACAAGAAATTACAGATCCAGAGCAAAAAAAACAGTGCGAGAGGAAGTCAGGCAGGCAGCAACGATGGAAGGAAATGAACAAGGAGACATAAGATTTGCAGTTGATGGAATCTCCTCTCCATTCGACAATCTGCAGAAGGGTCCCAGCACAAAATGTTGTCTGTCCATAGATACTGGCTTGACCCATTGTGTTCCTCCACTACTTTGATTTTTCATCAAATGTCCATTGTGCAGTTAGGGGTGTGGTGGATGGTTACATTTAACTAATTTTATAATGGAATTTCTATTGATTCCCTTGCTAACAAATTATAGTTTAGGCACTTTAAGAAAGGTGAGAATAACGTGTTTACCCACACGTGCCCTCTTTCCCTTGAAGTTATTGTGAGGCAGGTGGACATGCTGATCTCGCTCTTTAGCAGGCAGGCTAAAGAAAAGGATTATACAATTATATATATTTTTTTGTTTTTAGAGATACAGCGCAGAAACAGGCAGTTATTTCTTAAGAACCTGCATCCCTAGATCTCTATAGATTGCAATCAAAACTAAATTGGTAATGAATTGTCGGCTTGTTCAGGTACTACCTTCATTATATTTTCAATAAAATCTTAAAGTTTATCCCATTTCCCCGTTTTTAAGTCACAAGTACACCACAGACCAACATTACACAAATGTGATAGTTGCATAATGGAGCGGGACAGGCAGCATCTCTGGAGAGAAGGAATGGGTGATGAGTCTCGACCCGAAACGTCACCCATTCCTTCTCTCCAGAGATGCTGCCTGACCTGCTGAGTTACTCCAGCATTTTGCGTCCACCTTCAATTTAAACCAGCATCTGCAGTTCTTTCCGACACAGTTCAATGATGTATGTGGGCATTTGGAAAGCCGCACGCATCATTCTTAAAGCAAGATGAATGAAAAGGGAAATTGAGCATTATTGACATTTATATATTTATTATTGCCACAGATTTTTTTTAAATGGGGGAACTGCTCTTTTGCAAAGCTTTCAGGATAGTTCAGTTTAGAAACATTTAATTGCTACATAGAAATAGAAACATAGAAACATAGAAAATAGGTGCAGGAGTAGGCCATTCGGCCCTTTGAGCCTGCACCGCCATTCAATATGATCATGGCTGATCATCCAACTCCATATCCCGTACCTGCCTTCTCTCCATACCCCCTGATCCCTTTAGCCACAAGAGCCACATCTAACTCCCTCTTAAATATAGCCAATGAACTGGCCTCAACTACCTTCTGTGGCAGAGAATTCCACAGATTCACCACTCTCTGTGTGAAAAAAAACTTTCTCATCTCGGTCCTAAAAGACTTCCCCCTTATCCTTAAACTGTGACCCCTTGTTCTGGACTTCCCCAACATCGGGAACAATCTTCCTGCATCCAGCCTGTCCAACCCCTTAAGAATTTTGTAAGTTTCTATAAGATCCCCCCTCAATCTTCTAAATTCCAGCGAGTACAAGCCGAGTCTATCCAGTCTTTCTTCATATGAAAGTCCTGCCATCCCAGGAATCAATCTGGTGAACCTTCTCTGTACTCCCTCTATGGCAAGAATGTCTTTCCTCAGATTAGGAGATCAAAACTGTACGCAATACTTCAGGTGTGGTCTTACCAATGCCCTGTACAACTGCAGCAGAACCTCCCTGCTCCTATACTCAAATCCCCTCGCTATGAATGCCAACATACCATTCACTTTCTTCACTGCCTGCTGCACCTGCATGCCTACTTTCAATGAAATAGAAGCAGAAGTAGCTGCAGAACCCCTGGCGAACGCTTAACTGCTTTTATAACATACAATTACATTTAGTGCATTGCTCACGAGATTTTGCCACTCAATTTAAATGTTTGTTCAACTTATTCAGTGGACGCCGCACATTCCTCATTATCTAATTTATTCTTCAATAAGTTCCACTCTCAAGTTGCTTGTTCTGATTCAGGGGTACAAAAAGACATTGAACAATTGAGAAAAATACCAAGTGCTGGGGAAACTCAGCAGGTCAAGCAGCATCTGTGAAGGGAATGGCCAGACAATGTTTCTGGTCAGGGCCCTTCTGCAGTCTACATCAGATGCTGCCTAACCCAATGAGATCCTCCAGCACTCTGCAGATGCTTGAATCTGGAGCAAAACAGTTTTGTGTGTCTCCAGAAGCCAATTGAGCCTCTTCCACCTTTCAATGAGATTCGAGCTGACCTATATGTTAACTCTATCCAGATACTTAATCAATGCGGCATTTATTGTTTCTTTTTGTACTAGAGTGCTTCCACTGGTTTTTTCTGAAGAAGTGTTCCTGTACTTTTATCATGAATATCTGTCGTTGAATTTAAGGTTATGTCCCCTTTCATTCTAAGAATCAAAAGAAGTATAATTTGCAAAGGAACAGTTCATATATTTCTGCTACATCATTGCACCTAAGTGGTGTGTGTGTGTTTGATTTATAAAGGTATTTTTCATTACAACAAATAGCAAGTCTCAGTGGGTGCACAACAATATACTGCTCAGAAATGTCCAGAATGCAGTTCATTCTTTTCAATTTATGTTTTCTGGGAATGTATCCTTTTACAAATCAAATACAGCACAGTGGCGCAACAGTAGAGTTGCTGCCTTATGGTGCCAGAGACCCGGGTTGGATCCTGACTACGGGTGCTGTCTGTACGGAGTTTGTACGTTCTCCCCGTGACTGCGTGGATTTTCTCCGGGTGCGCCGGTTCCCTCCCTCACTCCAAACACGTACAGGTTTGTAGGTTCATTGGCTTTGGTAAAAATTGTAAATTGTGCAGAGTGTGTAGGTTAGGGCTAGTGTAGGGTCTCATTGGATTCTGGGCCGAACGGCCTGCTTCCTCGCTGTATCTCTGAACTATTTAAACTAAGTAGTTGCTGTGAGACACAAAGCTGGAGTAACTCAGCGGGACAGGTAGTTTCTCTGTGGAGAAAGAATGGGTGACGTTTCGGGTCGAGACCCTTCTTCAGCCTGGCTAGGGATAAGGGAAACGAGAGATGTAGACGATGATGTGGAGAGATAAAGAACAATGAATGAAAGATATGCAAAAATGTAATGATGATAAAGGAAACTCGCCATTGTAAGCTGTTTGTAGGGTGAAAATGAGAAACTAATGCGACTTATGTTGGAGGGATAGAGAGAGAGAGGGAGTGCCGGGGCTACCTGGAGTGAGAGAAATCACTATTCATACCACTGGGCTGTAAGCTGCCCAAGTGAAATATGAGATGCTGTTCCTCCAATTTGCGTTTAGCCTCACTCTGACAATGGAGGAGACCGAGGACAGAAAGGTCTGTGTCGGAACGGGAAGGAGAATTAAAATGGCCAGCAACCGGGAGATCAAGTAGGTTCAGGCGGGCTGAGCAAAGATGTTCCGCGAAATGATTGCCCAGTCTGCGTTTGGTGTAGCAGATGTACAAGAGTCAACATCTTGAACAACGGATACAGTCGCTAGGCCGCAGGGCTCGGAGGCTCCGGGAGGTCGCTAGGCCGCAGGGCTCGGAGGCTCCGGGAGGTCGCTAGGCCGCAGGGCTCGGATGCTCCGGGAGGTCGCTAGGCCATAGGGCTCGGAGGTCGGAGGCTCCGGGAGGTCGCTAGGCCGCAGGGCTCGGAGGCTCCGGGAGGTCGCTAGGCCGCAGGGCTCGGAGGCTCCGGGAGGTCGCTAGGCCGCAGGGCTCGGAGGCTCCGGGAGGTCGCTAGGCCGCAGGGCTCGGAGGTCGGAGGCTTCGGGAGGTCGCTAGGCCGCAGGGCTCGGAGGCTCCGGGAGGTCGCTAGGCCGCAGGGCTCGGAGGTCGGAGGCTCCAGGAGGTAGCTAGGCCGCAGGGCTCGGAGGTCGGAGGCTCCGGGAGGTCGCTAGGCCGCAGGGTTCGTCGGTCGCTCTAGGCCTCGCTGCTCGGGTCCTTGTCGCGCCAGGAGTCAATGTGGGGGGTTGGTCTTCTGGTGCCAGGAGTCCAAGTATGGACAGATCTGAGTGGAGTTTAAGAAGATCATAAAAGTGAGGAATATTGCTGTCGGAGTAGAGATTTAAAAGTGTGCAGATTGTAGATCTGCTTCTGGAGCAGCACACAAAGAGTCGCCTGGGTTGGGCAGCAGAGCGTGGGAATTGCAACACCCCCCAAGATGT